>NC_056737.1:1897830084-1897947584 GCF_019279795.1 Protopterus annectens
GTTACATATGCATACCCTTGTGCACATAGCAACCTTCAAATACATATATATGTCCAGCCTTCACTAACAGTTACAGTATGTCCCTTGCCCTATGCACATCTGCATATACATATAGATACGGACTGCTACCACATAAGGAGTATTCACAGAATGTAGAGTACCCTTCAGACACATCATTTGGATGCCAGCAAATATATCTGTATTACATACCTTACCTTTGTATTTTTCACCTCATTCTGTTGTACCTGTTGATGTTTTTTTTTTTATTTGCTTAGGTTGGTGTCTTCCACTGCCTCTATTTGTTGTTTTTCTTTTGTTTTGGTTGGTGTCTCCAGCCACCTCTGTTTGTTGCTATTTATTGGGTTGGTCTCCAACTGCCTCTGTTTGTTTGTTTGTTTGTCTGTCTGTCTGTCTCTCTCGCTCTCTCTCTCTCTCCAGTTGCTGCAGTGATATTATTGCATGTGTGGACAGCAAGTACAGGCTGCTTTTGTAGGTATCTGCACATGTGCATGTGATGGCCTCTGCACAAATTGGTGCCCACCATTTAGTGATTGCATGCAGACTGCTGTGTGGTAATTGCAGTTCTCACTGTGATTTCAGGACACTGCTATAAAATGATAGGTTAGGTAGGCGTAGGCCTTTCAGTTTTGCAAGGTGGGGACCATGCTTGTTTGCTGTGGACACTGTTGTGTCAGTCAGAAGGTTGGTATATGTCTCATATCTGAAGCTGGGTTGTAGCCAGTGAAATGCATGTTGTACTGAAACCTGACTGTTGCTTCTTCCAGTACACTGTTCTCAGTGTGTAAGTTTACTCACACCTCCTAATGCTAACACTGGATACATGGGAGTATGTACTTTCTTTTGGAATTAGGGAATTAACTGGCATGCAACAGTAGTTATTGCAATGTATTCCTATGGCTTTCCTATTTTCCCTTTACATTCACTCCTTGTAATGCATGTTATATTTCTTTATTGCAATGTATTCCTATGGCTTTCCTATTTTCCCTTTACATTTACTCCTTGTAATGCATGTCATATTTCTTTATTGCAATGTATTCCTATGGCTTTCCTATTTTCCCTTTACGTTCACTCCTTGTAATGCATGTCATATTTCTTTATTGCAATGTATTCCTATGGCTTACCTATTTTCCCTTTACATTCACTCCTTGTAATGCATGTTATATTTCTTTATTGCAATGTATTCCTATGGCTTTCCTATTTTCCCTTTGCATGCACTCCTTGTAATGCATGTTATATTTCTTTCAGCACCAAGTTATTGTATATCTGCTGTGGCTTAGTGGTACATCATGCAGACTGGTGAGTCCAAGGTGTGGGATTTGAGACTGACAAGGGTATTTTATTTTGCTGCTGAGCAATACAAGGGTCTTCTCATATAGAGTGACAAAGGTACTTTTAAGCAGTTGTAAGCGAGTTGACATGGGTTTGCGTGACTCAGCGATGCTAAGCGACGCTTAGCAATGCTAAGCAACACTTAGCTTAGCTTATTGTATTTTAGCAATACTAAGCTAAGCTTAGCTTAGCTTATTTTATGTTAGCAATAGTAAGCTAAGCTTGGCATAACTTATCATATCTTAGCAATGCTAAGCTAGGCGCACACATGCGCACACTGGTGCAAACCAGCTTACTACTTTTTACAAGTGCTCACTCCCGCTAACCCCCGTGCTCATGTCTTTGACAGAAAGGTAAATGGGGAAATAGGAATGGGGTGATAAAGGGTGCTCAAAGAGGGAAAGACAGTAGGGAAACTAGCTTGGGATGTACACGATGGGTGTGGAGAAGGTCCATAGCTGCCCATTTCTTTACCAGCAACAGCTGTGCATATGCAATACATTAGGTGGGATATTTGAAACCTTCCACCCATGAGAGAGTGGTGAGGACATCTAAGTATGTTGTACTACCAATTATGAATATCAGGCACATGCACTGTTTGTGAACTGCTATACTGTCATTAGTACGTTACTCACATCTGAACAGTTTCTGGCTTGTGTTGGCATTAGCACAGTCTGCTCAGGACGACTGGACATATTTCTGTATTGTGTATGCCTACCTACACCCTTGGTTGTGCCTGACGACATGGGTATATAGTACCTTTGGGTAAGTGTGCAGAACTGCAGTGTGCATTATTTATTATCGTGTGATGTTTATCTCACTGAACATGCAGAGTTGATGTGTACCTGTAAGTCTATGAAGGCTTGTAGTCTGTCTGAGTAGCTCCCACCTGTGGACATATCCAGATGGTAGACAGAGGTCAGCCTAGTATTCTTTGACTGTGTGCCACAGCAGTCTTTTCAGCACCTGAACAATGGCATTGTCACAGGTGGTTGTAGCAGTACATGGCTACATCCTTTGCTATTTCTGTGTTGTACTTCTACATAAGAGCATGCTTGTGGGATTCATTCTACAGCTATTTGCAGAGTGTGTAACAGCAGACAAGCTGATATGTCTGTGTGTTTCTGACTCTTCCAGGCCTCAGATACTCTCACGTATATATTTGAACAGCCTCAGGGAAAGGTACATATAACTGGGATACACCTGTCATATAGTTCAGACATTTTGCAGTTCAGACTTTGGGTGATTCAGAGCCTTTCTATTACTACACCTTTTCTGACGTGCAAGTGGTGTCTAATCTCACTTATTGACATTTGTTATTAAGTGAGATTCGACACCTTTCTGCCTACTGTTATGACATTTCACAGGGAGTCAGAGGGGCACAGCTAACATTTGTTTACAAATCAGGGTCATCACTGTAGAGCAGTCACTGTTGGGAGGTCTGGCCTGTGACCTATGCTAATATGCCAGTGTGTATCCTGCTCTGATACTGTGTGGGGTTTGTAAGCTGCTACTGTAACCTTATTCCCTATTAGCATGGCTGATTCTCTTTTCACAGTCGTGTCATGCAATTCAACAACACCTGGTGGTTAAGGCCCACAGAACAAAATTTGTGTTATGCCATTCCTATTTTCCCTTTACATTCACTCATGGTAATGCATGATAAATTGCTTTCAGCACTAGGTTGTTGTATATCTGCTGTGGTTTAGTGGTACTTCATGGAGATTGATGGATCCAAGGTCGCGGGTTCGCGACTGACAAGGATATTTTTATTTTGCTGCTGAGCAATACAAGGGCCTTGTCATACAGAGTGACTAAGGCACTTTTAAGCAGTTATAAGAGGGTTGGCGCGGGTTTGCGCGACGCTTAGCAATGCTTAGCTAAGCGCACACAAGCTCACACTCGTGCACCCCCGCTAACTACTGCTTAAAAGTGCTTACTCCCTTAACCAAGGCTAATTTCTTTTAAAGAAAAGAAAATGGGGAGATATGAAAGTGGTGAAAAAGGGGGCACAGAGAGGGAACACTTACATTTCTGGGGAACATATTCACATGCTACTCGTGTGCCAGATTTACTTATGCATACCAGCCAGTAACTGACTGTTGAGGACTGTATATTTACTTCACAGCTACTAGCACTTCCATCACCCACTTTAGATGGGACTGCAGAACTCTGGGTTGCCAGCACTTTCTAACACATTACTATTTGTATAATGCAAGGGTACAGCAACATTTCATACTAAGTGAAACAGACACACTCTGGGTTTTAGACCTTTATTAATGACATTACACACTTTTCCACAGGCTCACTCCTTTATTTGTTTTAACGGTATATATGGCAGACATGTTCACAACATATTATACCTTTATTAATAGGTTAGAAGACTCTTTTTTCAGGCTCACCCACATATTATTTTATATGACAGTGCCTGCAGAGATATTATTCCAGACATTTGTTACCTTTCTTAATGGGTTACTACACTCTTTTTCTGCCTCTCTAACGTTTTTATCTGACAGTACATGCAGAGGACTTATTCAGTCCATTTTATGGCTGTATTATTGGACTACAACACTTTCTTTCATGCTCTCTCCCATATTTTATATAACAATACATGCAGAATAATCACTAACCTGCCTGGTGGCGCAGCCTTAGCAGCCTATCAGCATAGGCTTGCTGATTCGTAACATGGTCACCTGCAGCTGTAAAGTAAATGAAGGGATATTGAGACATTCCTATCCATTATACATACTCCATTTTAAATCCTTACATACTGCATTCCATGGCTACATACTCAGTTGTGGGGCATCCCACATCCCATGGGCCCCCTGTATCCACTGGTTCAGGCGGTCCTCCTTTCATCTCTTCAGGTCTGCATGGTGGTGACGGACCTGCTCACCAGTCCAGGGAATGCCTGTGGCACTGGTGAGGTCACAAGCTAATCGGTTCCAAGCCTCTGCCTTGTACTCCGTCCCTTGGAACTGACCCTGCAGGAGTCTTGCCTCGTGACGGTGGACTAGGAGCCAAACAATGTATTTGGACTCCTCGGTGCCCCATCTCTGCGCTCGGAAAAGCACTCCCTCTCTAACACCAGACATTCTGACCGCAGATGTGAGCTACAATCAGTTATGGTGTGTATTCCCACCTGTGGGGCTTAAATATGCCACATTTCCCGCACTTTTTTGTGATTTGCCATTTTGTAAAATTCTCGGCTGACTGCAGACCTGCTTAGTAATGGGTAAACTACCATTCCTAAGTTTATGCATGTTAATAGTGGCTGTTTCCTCTATGTTGTCATGGCTTAGTAGTTCTGTACTTTGATTATGATGCAAAGGGTCCTGGGTTCAAACCTTATCATTCTTTTATTTTAATACTGTCTAGACAGGCTAGGGGGTATGGCTGCGTTTAAGCAACTTTATGTTGCTCCCCTGTGCCCTACGGTGTCCTGGTTGGAGCAGCGCACATGTCCGCCAAACACATTGTGCTGGGTAAAGCGCTTTTAAATGTTGGGCAACTCTATTGCACTGTGTAAAGCACTATTACACTATGGGCAACTCTGTTTAGCTGAGTGAAGTGCTATTAAACTATGGGTAACTCTGTTTAGCTGGATAAAGTGCAATTAAACTATGGGCACCTCTGTTTAGATGGGTAAAGTGCTATTAAACTATGGGCACCTGTGTTTAGCTGTGTAAAACGTTGCTTAACGGCAGGCTATTATATATCTGGGTCTTTTCAAAATATATATTTTGTTCACTGATACATTGGCCATGTCACTGCTTTTAATAAAATTTTAATCATATTTGTCTGGTATTATTTCAAATACTGATTTAGAACATAAATAAGAAGTGGAATGGTGGGACTCGAAACGTGAATGCCTTCTCTTTGTGCATACGCTCTACCATTACGCTATTGCTATTTGGATTAATTTGCATAAGTAGTTCTTATATGCTCTTCAATGTCACAATTGCTAACTGTGGTTAAGCAATGGGCACACCCGAGCAAACAAGCGCAAATACGGGCAGCTATATCGTGGATTTAAAAAAATAATAATTTTTTCCGTTTTATAACTCTGATGGGGGTTTACAGTGTCAGGGAGTGTGGTTTTGGGAGCAAGTACATTTGAGCAGACTCGCTCTTGTCTGTTGACATTATGCTTTTTAAAACCTTGCAGGGGCGTGGACTTTTAGACTGCTCAGCAGTCGGACACGCCCCCTGCTTGCCTACTCAGTCCTTGTAAGAGTTACGGATGAGTCAGCATGCCCTCATGAATATTCATGGCACACTGACGTCATACCGTTCAACTGCAGCCTCCGAGTAAGACATATTAAGGCTTACACGGAGGTTTCGTGAATCCGGCCCGATGTGTGTCCCGAAAATGTCCCACTATGGCCATTTGAAAAGGTGGCAACCCTAGCCAAAGAGGGTCAGTCACCAACATAACTCCAATGACTGCAAATACCTATGACAGAAATACACAGACAGCTTTCATGTAGCAACACTTTATTACATTCCGATGTATTGCCGAAAGGATTCAAGGACTAACATCACCTGCATGCTATACAGGAACCATTTAACAGTGCCTTAATGAATCAGCCTGCAATTACCATAGTATTAGTCCACTAAATGATAGGTGTTCAAATAGGGAAGGAACCCTCACACACATATCGAATATGTATAAAAGCAGTTCCTACACACCTGCATCTGCTATGTACACCCACCAACATCTCCCCCACACCCAAACCAATTACAATACATACTGTAATAACATCACAAATCATTCACTCACTGTACGACATCTACAGAAGCCTTAACATACCTTGTCAGAGACACACTAACATGGCCCTATGTGAAATAGTTGCTGTTATACAATGGAACAGCTGCTGATGTTACAGTGTTTGTTTGCACTAATCCTGTTTCAGAGAGTTGTGTGTACACCAGGAAGTGTTACCAATTACTGATTAACAGCACAGTATGATACACATTTACACCAAACCAAAGATGTCTGGTGAGCACACTGTAAACCACCTAACATTATATGCATAGCCATACAGCCTTGAGCTGCTCAAACATCCTTGCCAGACTGAAACATCTGCAGAAGTATCAGGTACAAACAATCCCTGCATAAGTAGCAATGTTCTGAAATATAACAGCTGTACTCACATGTAGAACAACATCTTCTAGGTATTACACACAATCCACATGAGTCCTGAAGCTAATATATCTCTGTGTGTTTCCATATAGCTGTTGCAATACATCACAAACAACACATCCAGGCTGTCTTCCTCGAAAGTAAGGCAAAGGGACAACGCCCAAGTGGAGAACTCAATTTTACACCACTGTTGCCATGGTATTGGCTAATGGAGTAGCTGCACAGCTGATGTGCATGTAATTTACTACTTTGGAACACTCATTCGTGGTCAGGATAGCACATGTTACTGATATTTAACTATAAAAGGATGGTTTGTCACACATTCAAACCATCTGTATATACCAGCAGAACATGACAAAGAAAATTGAAACACAAACTGAAAAAGATTGAAATAACAGTCAATGACACCTTGGGTTACTAATAAGGTATGTAGAACACTCAGTATGTCTGTGTATGTAGTACCTGTTCTGTAAAGTGTATGCAATGCATATAGTGGAAACAGTTATCTTGTAGTAATGTATTGTTGAGCATAGTAATGCTTGTAGTATTTATGGATGTACTGCTGTAGGTCACAAGGCAAACACCTCATACACTACAAGGGATGCTATATAAGGGCTTTGAACCCAACAATTCCTCCCCAGCCGCTGTCAGTGGCAGGGCTGGTCCAACAAGTACGTGCTATAACAGGGGATAGTATATGGTGATATATTGTAACAGTAGGCATATGTATGAGTGTATTACTGAGAATAACATGTTGAAGGTGGGCCTACTGTGCAATTATGATTTGCATTGTGGGATATTGTGCCAATAACTGTGTAATGTACAGTATTGTAGACAGATATGTATTACATTTTACATAGCATTACTGTTATGTTAGGCAAACATTAGTTATGTCTATTGGCATTTACAATACACAATAACAGGATACATATGACTTGTAGTCACCCGACAGTTTATCAGCATGATAGCAAAGTAAAATGGAAGAGCTAGTTAACTATCCATACACATAAGACATGTAATAGGTTCATAGGTTCATAGGTAGGTACTAGGCTGTCTGCCCAAGGGCATTTATAAGCCTAGCTAGAGAGTGTTGTCTTCCGCCACCCCCTTAGGTTAGTTCCCTGTGCCTCTGAACAGCAGAGCCATTAGTTCCCTGCACCTCTGTCCAGCAGAGCCACTGCAGTGATCCCCGGGGTACATGTCTGTCTCCCATCCACCCGTCAAGGTTTCTCTTGAAGAGTGCTAGTGAGAGGCCCTGCCTGATGTACATTGGAATCATGTTCCAAAGCATGGGGAGTCTCCGGGTCAGGAATCTATCCCTCCAGCACGTCCTAGTTATCATTGTGGTTAGGTTTATATCCCTAGAGCATGTAGCTCTCAGGGGCTTTTGTTTAGGTGGAGCATATCCATCAATACTGGGTTGGACATGGGCCTTGTATGTCAAGCAGAGATCACCTCTGAGTATGCGGTATGCAACCGAGTACAGCTGGAGTTTCTTTAGTTGGGCTGCATAGGTCATCTGTTTGAGGTCAGTAATCCTCTTGGTGTGGTACTTTTGTGGTCTTTCAAGTTCTTGCAGTTTTCTTGTAAGGTACATCCCAAATGTGGTGTTGTATTCTTTAATGGGTCTAATAAGTCATGAGTAGAGAGGCACAATGGTCTCTTTTGTTCTGGATGTGAACCCATTTGAGATTAGGGGGGCCACGTAGAAGGATATTCTAACCACCTTGGCAATATGGTTATCAAAGGAGAAATTGCTATCTTCTTGGGTTCCCAGATCCCTTATTACCTTTTCTGTGTGTAGAGGACTACCACCTATGTGGTAGTCCATGGGTAATTCATTTTATCCAAAGGGGATGACTATGCGCTTCTTGGTATTCAGCTTGAGGCCATGATATTGGCACCAGGAATCCGTCTCAATGAGACCTTTCTGGAGGGTGTCTGTATCAGCTGGGGGACCAATCATGGCCCCTAGTTTGCAGTTGTCTGCAAACCTTTTCAGCCAAAGTCCTCCTGTGCTTACCTGTACCTCAGAGAAGTATATACCGAATAAGAGGGGTCCTAGGACTGAGCCCTGGGAGATGCCACTTGTAACTGCTTTACAGTCGGACCTAGGGTATGCAACTCTCACTCTGTGGGTTCTGTCCGTGAGCCACTTTGCAAACCATCTCCTGATTTAGGGGTTAATGTTCAGGTGGATGGGTATGTCGATAATACCAGAATGGGGAATGGTGTTGAAAGCCTTTGAGAGATCAAGATAGGCTGTGTGGACCTCCTTACCCTCATCTAATGCCTTGGTAATTGTCTCAAAGAAGTCCACCAGGTTTAGGAGGCATGGTCTGCCCTTAACAAAGCCAAACTTCGTGGGGTCAAAAGTTTGGAGGTACCTAATGTCTCTATGAATGAGATCCGTGATGATGTGCTCCATAGCCTTGCAGACCAGGCTAGTCAGGCTTATAGGGCAATAGATCCCATGGTCCATTGTGGTGCCACCTTTGTGGAGTGGGATAGCTGTTGCTGTGTACCATTCAGGGGGCACAAAGCCTGATGCGAGGCTGTTATTGAACATGCTGCTTAAGTGGGGAGCCAGTTCGTTCTGAAGTTTGTGTAAAATGCAGCCTGAGATGTTGTCCGGTCCCATGGATGCTGTGGTTTTGGCTTTAGAGAGTGCAGTATTTACCTGCATAGTTGTGATTACAGGGACTCTGCATTCTTCCTGTAAAGATATGGGCCCTTTAGGGGGTGAGAGGGGGTAAAGTTAGCACTGAAACTATCTGCCTGGATGTTGGCAATATCAGTTAGTTCTGTAATTTTCATGCCTTTGTGCTGTAACTCAGAGCAGATCTGGGTGTTGCCATCGAAATTCTTGACATAGCTATAGAATGCTTTGTGGTTGTCCTTGGAATTAGTGGCAATTTTGTTTTTGTAGCTAGCATTGGAGGATCTCATAAGGGATCTCAGTGGATCCCCTTAGAATGACACCAGAAGCTTAGCCAATTGTTGAAGTCAATCATTTTGTCCTTGTACTGCGGTATCATTCTGGGCAATGGCAGAATGCTACTCAGGGCATGGGTCATACCTGCCTGGGCTACAAGATCGGAGAGCTCTTCCATGTCTCTTTTCATGTAATCCAGGGAGGTATGTCTCAGGTCATTCACACCAACATGGATAATGACAAAGTCATATTTGTACTTGTTGTGGAGTGACCTGAGTGCATGGGTTATGTGGCAGATCCTGGCACCCGACAGGCAGCTGACAGTAACCTCCTTGTTTAGCCTGGTGAGTGGGACTTCAGTGTGCCTGACTATTGAGTCACCTATGACTAGTGTGTTGAGTATGTTGTTTTGCCTTATTGGCTGTGGTTGAGTGGCACACTGAGTCTGTGGGGTATGTGTCATTTGGGTTGTGTTGGGGGAAAGAGGCTGCTTGCATTTATGCTTTGGAGGTCTCTGTTGCTTAGACAGATTATTATTGTGAGCCTCTGCAAACGTTTTTGTGTTACTATGTGTGGATTTTGGTGGTATAGATTTAGTGAGACTGTGATGAGTGTGGTGTGGTGCAAATGTTTACCTTCTCCACATGACTGTCAAGTTCAATCTTGACTGGAGAGCTTTACCTCCAGTTTGGCTAGATAAATGCATCTCTCATAAGTTGTAGTGTTGGGTGGTAGGAGGAGAGGGTTGTCTGTGTACATGAGGCAATTTTTACATTGCCTCAAGATGCTCAGATTCATCAGATAGACAGGAGAGAACACTGGGAGCTGACCCTTGGAAATGCCTGAATAAAAAAACTATTTTCCTGTAGACAAGTGAGGAAAGTGAGTACAAGACCTGTTTTTCTCTAAGCAAGTGAGAAAAGTAAGTACAAAAACTGTTTACCTCTAGGTAATGAAGAAGACTGAGTGCTATAGTAATTAGTAGCTTATTTAGTGCTTACAAATTCTGAACAAGTGCTGAGCATGAATAAGCAATCCAAATAGGGTCTTGGATAACATAAACACACTGTCCCCCCCAACAGGTACACAATCATATATCCATGTACACCACAGAGCCCCTGTAACCACCAACTATGCAGGTACAAGCTGCACTCAGGCTGCATGGGTCCTGTCCACATCCCAGGTTGTATCATACACATATGGCAAAATAATTTGCTCTGCACATACACATCATGTAAAACATAGCTTCATGTCAGGCTGTATACACACTGAATGGTGCACACCAACAGTTATCACAACCCACAAAGGGGAGACACCACTGATAATGGGAAGTACTGCACTACTACCCTGCTGAGTCTGGTCTGAAAGGCCATGAACCTTAATCAACTTATTTGATGTCAGCAGTACAGATGTACATGACAGTAAGGTTGATTTCACACAGCATATCATAACCTTGCCAAGTCATAAGATATCATCACCCATACTGTGTTCCACCTACACTCAGTATACTAGATGTACATTCCTATGTCACAGGAGTGTTTTGCAACTGGACTGCTGGCAGAACCAACACTACAGAAGGTGTCTGAATAATACATGCACATCACACCAGTGCCAGCTAGAGTAAGACAGGGTTAATTCATTGTACACCCCCTCATTGTAGTCTATACCACACAGACTAACATAAGGCATCTGCCTATTGAAGTATGCGAATGACTATGACCTATGAACAGTAGCTGGCTCAATGAGTGTTGTGGACAACATACAGAAGGGGCTTAGTGGGTGAGGTGTGTGACATATGGCCACAATCTGACAGCTACATATTGCATTGGCACCCCTATGTTAATAACCCTGTACCCATGAACTACCACCTAGGCAGTGGTCAACATAATGGACACTGTGTGTAAAGAATGCAGCTGGGCAGTTGTCTTTCCTGTGATAGTTACATCACCACACCTGTCAGGTAGTCGTAAGTGGCAATCCTAATCATGACAGGGTGCCATCCATGAATATAGAGATCATTGTTCAGCCATACTCAACACTCAAGTGACCCATATCAGATAACATATTTCCTTTAAGGGGTATTGTCCATGTTCAGATGGCCTACATGAGCCTTCCCAATCCCCATCTCCACTATGTAGCATGATGCCTACCCTGAATAAAGCCATGTCCAACCCAGTGATGTTGGACATGCTATACGTACACATCCTGATCTCAAACACATACTTCATGGGCATCCACCTTCCTAGTACAAGGATCACCACATGCTGGACAGATCCTTGTCTCATACACTTTACATACTCCTGCCATACTATGCATCCCTGTCCAGCAAAGCTGCACATTGCCCCTCTTTCAGACATGGTGTGATGACCGCATGGTAAATATATCATTATACAATGACCCCCCATTAATATTCAAAAACGTGCATGCTGGTTGGTCAGCGTGCACGTTGTAAATCAGAGTTATAGTAATGGAAAAAGGTCCGGTCGCCCGGACTTTTTCCATTACTATAACTTTACAACGGAGAACGCAAGATCTCCGTTGCTTCACCTCTCGCTATGTTAAACTCCTTTAACATAGCGAGATAGTTTGTAAAACGCAACGGAGATCTTGCTTTCTCCGTTGCTTTTTTCAAAACTGTCTCCCTATGTTAAATGGGTTTAACATAGCGAGACAGTTGTAAAAAGCAACGGAGATTCTCCGTTGCTTTTTTTAAACTGTCTCACTATGTTAAACCCATTTAACATAGCAAAACAGTTTAAAAGCAACAGAGATCTTGCTTTCTCTGTTGCTTTTGCACAACTCTGATGTACTGTGTAGGCATACGCATCGCAGTACATCAGAACTGCCAGAATACCAGACAGCTGCGGAAGGGCAGCAAGGAGGCATTATACAATGCCATTATTTAAGAAAAGTAATTTTTTTTCTTAAATAATGTCATTGTATAATAGCAATAACCCACCCCTGGGTGTGGGTAATGCTGGATTTACTCACGGTTGGCTTTGTTTGGCTACTCAGATTTCGCCCTCGTTACCAAACCACACCAACCGTGGGTAAATCCAGCATTACCCACACCAGGATATGGTTATTGCTATATTTATCCATGACCCAAAAAATGCACGCTGATTGGCCAGCCCGTTAAATCGAGTTATACTAATGGAAAAGGTCAAATGTGTTTAACATGGACTTTAAAAATAAGCAGCGGAATCTCCCGTTGCTTATTTTAAAGCTGTCTCGCTATGTTAAACCCATTCGGAGAAAGCAAGATCTCTGTTGCTTTTCAGACATCTGCGGAAGGCGATAAACAGGCATTATACTATGCCATTATTTAAGAAAAGTAACAGTTTCTTTTCTTGGGACCAAACCACGCCAACCGTGGGTAAATTTAGCATTACCCACACCCAGGCATGGGTTATTGCTATAATTATCCCTGTGGATCAGTTATGTGGCACTGCTTGACCTGGCCCAAGAAACCCCCCTGCTGGCTATAGCTAGGTAACCTTTCATCCTAGGCTCATACATGGCACAGGGCATATAGCCTACTAGTTGACTTTGACCGTACATGCTATAGTTGATATCCATCCCTGCAAATACCATCGGACTGGTCTGTGTCCCATGTGTATCACATGTGCAACACAGATGATACATGGCAGGTGCCGTGTAGATGTATATGGCAAAACACATACATGTAAAATCTTCTGTGAGCAAGTCTGCAGGGTCACAGGTCATGTCCTATAAGACAGTGTAAGTCTTTATATGTGACATATACACAGCATCAAGGTTGACTGCATTAATGTGGACACATCCAGGCATGTGCTGATAGGTAAGAACACCAGTACAGGCAAACAGACATGCCCACATCAAGACAGCATCCACATGGAGTATGAGCAATGTAATCAGGTGACACACACACACACACACACACACACACATATATATGGTGATAATATCCAATCACCATTGAGTGTCAAATGTGTGTGACACAAACATGTCAGTGGTGTCAGTGTCATGTAGATTTGCAAAGACAACTATTTAATCGTAATAAATGTGATGCACATGTATGTTCAGCTGTAGCTCTGTATGTCTCTGTGAGTTACTGTGACCTGTCTCCATCATTATGTCTTCCAGGTATGCCGCGTGCAAGGCTACCACCTTATACCCACTTGGAGGATGAGGCCCTCATCCCATACCTACTTGATAATCAGCATGTACTGTTCAGCCATGTGCCACAGGATGCACAACAGGCAGGAACTTCGCAGGAGGGTTAATGATGTGGGTGGCCATAAACGCATATACCAGCAGGTGCACAGACACTGTACAGACCTAATTAGATGGGCAAAACAGCTTGTGAATGCTATTGCCAGGGAACAAGGTGCAATAAGTGGTGGACCACCAACCCAGTCCCCATTCACACGTACCGAGGAGCTACTGGCCAATCTGGGGACACCTGCAGAACAACATCTACAAGCCTTAGCTGATATCGTGGAGGTGAGTGTCTCTCAACCACAGAGCCTGGAGTTGCCTGGTAAGTCACTACTGCACATATAACAACTATATTCCATATAGTTACGTGTGTCACTGTACAATATTTAATGTAACATCATATGCAAGGCATGTATACACACATGCCGCATACTATAGTATGCTACTCTGTGTATGCACACATGTGCATAATTCATACTATAGACTATTGTACTGGCGTATGTGTTAACATGAACATTGCACCCTGTAGCTATCCTACAGGCATGAATAATGATCATACTGCTGTGTCACTCCTATTTAGGTACCTCTGGCATTCCGCTGAAACAGCAGCCCATTGCATGTGAGACTGTTATTATTTATCAGGCATGTTAATGCACATATCTATCTGCCATGTGGCCATTTACCACATGTACACATAATGTATGGTCCTGTCACAATATACAGGTCGGACCTGCAATGCATCACAATGGCTACCCATGTGCAATACTTGCAAACTATGTGAATCACTGACATGAAACCTCACAAACTGTTGTTGCCAGATGTGTGGACAGCTGTGCATACAATGGTGGAGGTGTTGTTCACTGTAGTGACATGTACTACAGATCAGAACTACACGTGTGGGGAATATAAACAGTACTACACAGTGAGCTGGAGTATAGCCAGCACACAGGATTCACCGGTGTGGATTATACTCCTGCTATGAATGTCACATAATGTTATGTGCCATTTGACATGCCCATGACATCTAGTGGGCTGGCTGCAACACTGCCTAACTATCCTGAAAAACATATCCCACATACCAAACATACCACCCTTTGTCTGCATAACCCTGTTGTCAGTGGAGCATATGACATCTATGGGTGTATGTCATATGGGACAACACAGACATGTGATAGAGATGCCCGTCACAACCATTTGGCCAACACATGTCACACATGGCCATGGAGGATAGCCAGAGACATGAAGCAACACACACAGCAGACGTGATGTGCTTGTGTGTACACCCGGTCGTACATTGGCTCCACATGGTCCAACTATGGCATTTGTGTAATGGTTATATTGCAGATGTGGAACACTAGACATCCTACAGGCCTGTGCACATCTTGTGTAGGCGTGACATCAATCCACCACATAAGATGTGTTGAACATCTTGAGTGTGTCACGACATGACAGCAGTCACATGTACAGTATCCACATACATACACAGAAAACCACATCAGCCCACAGATACAGTACATTCCCCTTGCTGGTGTCGGACATCACTGTCATCCTTGCTCCTCGTGTGTGTGTGTGTGTGTGTGTGTGTGTGTGTGTGTGTGTGTGTGTGTGTGTGTGTGTGTGTGTGTGTGTGCTACACAGATGTCATGTGGGACATGGTGTACCGACGAGTTGGCCATGTTTGGCCATAGTTGCTAGGCAGCAGCAATATGGTTGCAGATGTGCAGGAGTGTCATCCGTATACCCTTCAGTGACCTTATTTAACACATTCCACATCATGGTTTAGTGTGTATACACTTCAGTGACATGGGTCTCATTCCACAGTATATATGTATTGCATCTGAACACAGTCATGGCTATGAACTGTGTCTGCAACTCACACTGCATAGCAATAGAGATGCCACATGATTCCCTGCAATGGCCATGCACATCAGCTAAATGTGCAGTATATCTGTAGGGCAGACAGACAACACTGCATTGGGACACCATTACTCCACTGTATATTTAACAGGACACCATTGTGTTAAATATGTATGCATGTCATTGCACACATCAGCAGATCACATGTCATACTACATGTGATTGTCAAGGTCATATGCCACACATCAGGCAGGTGTACTGTTAACCTGTGCTGGTCTATATGGTGTAACACAGGGATATATGCTAACTACTACTATGATTGTGTAATGTGCATGCCTTCTGCTATGACACATGCATGCTGTTGTGTGCGACCCAGGGATGTATGATAACTACCACTATTATTGTCTGATCTGCATGCCATCAGCCATATCACATGCATGTTGCATGCCTTCTGTCATATCACATGCATGTTGAGTGCCATAGCGTGTGTCTGTGTGTGTGTCTGTATGTGTATCTGTGTGTGTGTGAGTGTGTGTGTGTGTGTGTGTGTGTGTGTGTGTGTGTGTGTGTGTGTGTGTGTGTGTGTGTGTGTGTGTGTGTCTATTGTATAGATTGTAATGTACAGTTCTTGTCTGCCACTCACAGGTGTTGATGTAGGTGCGTTCCCTTCCTGCATCCATCTGATGTTAGTGTCCCCATAGACCCTAGCAGTGATGATGAATGTATGATTGAAGCACAGGCAGGGTTGTCAGGGGCTGAATCTGTGCCATTGGTTGCCATTCCACCTATATCCCCCTCATCCCCTCATGCCAACACATACCACATCACCAGTGGCCATAGAAGAAGGACAGTTGGCATGTGGTAGCTTGGAACAGGAAAGTGTGGAGGCTATGGAAGGTGTACCTGCACACCATGGTGTCAGTCAACTGACTAGTGATGCCCCACACAGGCATGTAGCCAGTGCTGCTCATAGGAGGACCTCTGGCCAACATGCCCCTGCAAGACAGAGCGCAGCAGCTGGTGTCACCAGACACATGTTTCAGGTTGTAATGGAGGCATAGGCACATGCTGAACGGCACAACAGAGAAGGTCAGAGGCTTCAGAGGGCTGCCGTCTATTCTTTAAACAACAACATCCAGGCAATGGCAAATGCTCAACAGCAGCTTGCTGAAGTTTTGGATAGATGATTGGGTGACATGGTGGAAGTCCTTCATCATGGCATGACAATCTGCGAACGTGAGATGTCTGTGCTCGAACATCTGGTAGGAGTGAGGCGTTGGGCACGTGGACGTAGGTCAGCTACATCACCTGTTGCAGGTCTACGTGAATGAGCAACCTCACATGCCCACTCCCATAGTGGCGGTAGCACAGCAGTGCAGCTGGTGCTGTGCTGTCCACACCAGGACACAGCAGGCCATGTGCACATGGCATTGGATGGTCCCAACAGGGACACTGTTCCAGTGGACATGTGTCATCAGATAGTACCCAATCTGCACCTCTGCCTGGTAGTGCCCATGCAATCCCTGGCAGGCACAGGTCACGTGGCCATGGCCTGGCACTGTGAACTGTAAAACCTGGCCTGTACAGTCTGCAGCTGTCAGTAATATCCCTGTGTAGGCCAGACACATGCCAGAACTGTGTGCATACATACACACACACACACTGGAAACATATGTAGGGCACCGCAACACACACATGCATAACATCCACTCACGCCCAATGAGATCAAAGGCCCTAACCCACACACATGATGTCATCCAATGGTGCAGCCTAGGCCTCTGGCAAACATTATCACCCTGTGCATATGATGATGCCTGTGCCGCATCCCTATCATCCATACCATCGGTGCAGAGACATGCTCATATAGTCTGATGCACAGGGTGAACAGACTAGGAAGATAAGTTTAGATTATAATTGTTGTGTACTGTTGACAGGCAGCAGACATACCATGTAGTATAGGTTTAGAATGCATTTTGTACTGTTAACAGTATGTTTCATGTGTAACAACAGTAACTGCATGTTGCTCATGATGTTCTGCTTTCCTCCTTCAGGTCTAATTGCATGTGCCGGTGGATGTTAGTGTTTGCAGTTAGTGTCCCATATGTAAATGTGGACTACTCACAGGTATGTATGAAAATACCAGCATGCACTTTGTAGCTTTCACATCACAGTTAGAAAGTCCCACGTTCCAAACATGTCTACTGATCTACTGATCCAAGAGCATGATAGCTGTGTGTTAAGCTACTGTGGCTAGAGACATGACATCCATACTGAGGTGACATCACAGGCACAGTTACATGGAGTGGGGAGGTAAGAGAGCGGTCTAGCTGATGACAAGGTTAGAGGCCAGTGGAAAGCGTGATGCCTCATTGGGAAGCAGTAATACACGTTCCCATGACAGGATGCGAATGCGCAACTACACCCACACACTCAGGTATTCACACACATGTATTCAGAGACACAGTAACACACCCATACACTCACAGATTCACTGACACAGTAACACACACACACACACACACACACACACACACACACACACACACACACACACACACACACACACACACACACACACACACACACACAGTTGCTAGTGTTGAGGACCCCTACCTATGTGCAAATCATCATTACAGTACTGTGCACTTACATGATGTGCCACAGAGATTACACATGTACAGGTAGTCAGTATGGCCTAAGATCAAGGACATCAACAAGGATAGTAGATTGCATCGTCTGGATGGGGGGAGGGGTCTTATCAGTTCACTATGGTAACATACATCCTCTCTCCAGGGACCAGACAGCCATACATGCACACACACACACACACACACACACACACACACACACACACACACACACACACACACACACACTGTGGCATTCACTATTGAATACACCTATGTCACGCACATACAGATACCTCACATGTGTGAGATACACACCCCTGCCTATGTCCTGCTTTCTAATTGCAGTCTGTACAGATGTCTACAACAGTATACAGGAGAGTGAGTAACAACTGAGATGTATTCCCCACCATATGTGACATATATGGACACACACGCAACCACACATGCCAGTACTGTGAATCAAACACCTGCCTATCTCATGATACTTATGACAGACTTACAGCAGTATTGCATGCATTACAAAGTGTACTGATGCTTCCTTTGGCAACTGTGCTGATATATGCACACGGGAGGTCTTAACTGTTACAGGTGTCAAGTGATTTACCTTCGGTGTCACCCTGACCGCTGTCTACGTTGTGTGTGTTATCCTTCAATTAACAAAACCATAGCTTAGCAGTTACACAGGTTATTGTAGGACTGCTTGTGACACACCTGTGAGCTGTCTGTCCTCAGCAAACATCCATCTGCAAAGATGCCCCACCACTTAGTTATGTCCACACATCTGTCCATACCTGAAGTACATCTTACCATACTTTCAGCATATCACCATATACAGTTGGCAATGTTGAGGCTGCATTGCAACTGCATGATGTACTAAGACACACATCACCTGCAAACATCAGCAACTGCACACGCATTATATCTAAACGCACACCACTACATGTACATGTGTGTAGGTCCTACATTCCTGTCATTTGAGCATGTTTGTAGGCATTGCATTTGGTGGACATGTGTAATGACATACATGACACATGGACTGTTGTATGATATGATAGGTGTCATGCGTGACCAGTACAGAGGGAATGTTACCTGTCAACATTGATATTACACCTTATGTACTGTTAGCATTCAGCAGCCATGGACCTACCTTCCATGTGCATGTGTGTAATGGCTGTAGCCACCCGTCTGCACAAAGGACAACAACAGCTATGCTATTTACATATATGTTGTATGTGTGTGGCATGTACATATCCAGGGCAGGTACATGTATGTCATATCCAAACATGAGGGTGTTTACTGGTGTACAGCAACAGTCATCTGTTAAAGCTGTAAATAACCGAGGGGCCCTGGTATGTGTACAGCTGACCTGGTTGCAAACAGTGGTATCAATGCATTGCATAACACATGATGCAAGTGCGTCAGTACATGGATACTCCTCACAGTTGATGTAGAGCTAGGTACAGTCCACTGGTCAAAGGTCACATAGTGTTGTACTATTATATGTCCTAACACATGTATGGATGTGTGTTGGTGGTCCGAGGGCATGGTGGTGTCTGAGGGTTACATCCTAGAATGCAGCTTTTGATACTGTGACCTGCACCTAACTCATCTGTGATGCCTTTTGTGGGAGTACTGGTCAGTACATGTGAGTGGCCTTTATGTATGTGGGGACACCACCACCTGGAGTGGTCCATACCTGTGTTATGGCCCACATGTCAGGTTCTGAGGTATATGGTGGTAGTGTTATTGTGCACTACAGCGCCTTCAGCCAGGTGTTCCTCACTGCACAGATGTCAGTATTTCCCATTGTTGGATCTACAGTGAGCAGCTGTAATTGCGAATGCTACACATCTAGCACTGGTTAGCATAAGCATATAATGCAGTTGTCCTCTAGGTGTCAGGGTGTTATCCTGTGTTTAGGACATTTGACTTGGAATGGCACTGTATGGTTGAATGCAACCTAGGTATTATCCCCACTCCCTTGAATCATGGATGCATGTGATATATGACAAAGGCCTGTCTACTTTCAGTCATGTCATCCCAGAATGACAAACACTGGTCAATCTCGTGATTACAGCAGGACATTGGCTCATTGTGTTGGTCAAGCAGTTGCCACTCCTAACAAGACATCACTGCGAGTGATAGCATTGTGCTTGGTATAGAATGGTACATCTAAGGTGACAGACAGCAGCAGATGTTGTGTAGATGACCGGTGTCAGATATATGTAGTGCAGCGTTCCTGCTAACAATGACAACTACTAACGCCGGAGTCCATTACAATGTGTTCTTTACGTCTAACTGTAATAACATGGCCACTGTGGCCTTCCGTGTTTAGAATCAGAGTGCATCCCAAACAGCCCTGTGCTACTAAGTGTATGAGCATGCCCAGTATAACCTTGTGTAGATGGAGACATAGTGCATTCTGAACAGCCCTGTGCTACTAAGAGTGTGAGCATGCCCAGTGACACTTTGTGTCGGTAATGTGCCTCTATGTGTATGGGCATGGCCATTGTAACCCTGTAAAGTGATAGTAGTTGTCCATTCCGCAGATGGGCATACTCCAGTTCAGGATGGATTCCTACTTTAAACACACAGGTTCACAGGTATGTACATCTTAACTGCTAACATCCCTGTTGATGTCCGCATTCCTAGAAGGTCATAATGACAGCCTTGAAATGTGTAGTCTCTGTGGCATGACTTGTAACTGTGTAGTATTGTAATAGTGATCTGTAGATAGGCCGGTGTTCTAATCCTACCACTGGCATGTGTGTGTGTGTCTGTCTCTGTCTGCCTGAGGACAGAATAATGCTTTTAGACTGCTCACACTCCATACAATTCCTATAACCAACTTTGGCAAGGTTGATGATGTCACCCACCTAGAAATACACCTCTGGGAGTGCTGTGACCCAGTAAACTCGGTAGCGTGATCTGCAACTGCATAATGCTGTAGTGTGATAAAGTAGTTAGGTCAGTGTTCTAATCCCAGATTTGCCAACTGTGTGTGTCGTCATCTGCCTGAGGACAGAATAATGCTTTTAGACTGCTCACACTCCATACAATTCCTATACACAACTTTGGCAAGGCTGATGATGTCATCCACCTAGAAATACACCTCTGGGAGTACTGTGACCCAGTAATCTCGGTAGTGTGTTCTGTAACTGTGTAATGCTGTAGTGTGATAAAGTAGTTAGGTCAGTTTTCTAATCCCAGACTTGCCAAATGTGTGTGCGTCTCCGTTTGCCTGAGGGCAGAATAATGCTTTTAGACTGCTCACACTCCATACAATTCCTATACCCAACTTTGGCAAGGCTGATGATGTCACCTACCTAGAAATACACCTCTGGGAGTGCTGTGACCCAGTAATCTCAGTCACATGTTCTGTAACTGTGTAATGCTGTAGTGTGTTAAAGTAGTTAGGTCAGTGTTCTAATCCCATACTTGCCAACTGTGTGTGTGTTTCCATTTGCCTGAGGACCGAATAATGCTTTTAGACTGCTCACACTCCATACAATTCCTATACCCAACTTTGGCAAGACTGATGATGTCACCCACCTAGAAATACACCTCTGGGAATGCTGTAATCCAGTAATCTCAGTAGCGCATTCTGTAACTGTGTAATGTTGTAGTGTGATAAAATAGTTAGGTCGGTGTTCTAATCCCATACTTGCCAAGTGTGTGTGTCTGTCTGTGTGAGATAAGTACAATGCTTTGTAGAGTATGCACTCTCTGTACAAATCACATGACCACCTTTGTCAATCCTGCTGTTGTCACCCACCTAGGAATACACCTCTAGGACTGCTATAACTCAGTATTCGCTGTAGCATGTGCCCTACATGCGTATTGCTGCAGTGTGATATGGGAGGTACAGGTTCTAATACAGGACAATGGCAAGTGTGTGTGTTTGGCTGTCAGAGCCTGTGTGGAGGTGGCTGTGAATGTCTAACCACTTGACATGTTGGGTAGCAGATTTTGTAGTTTTCCTATATGGTGTCCATCTTATGACACATTGGCCACCTCACCAGGAGTACAGCTGTCAGTCAGCCACAGGACTGTGTTGGCAAGCCATACCCCTACATCTGGCAAAAGGCCTGGTGAACAAAGTATGCAACCCTATTGTCCTGCACCCATGTGTCATACACAAACACACTTGCCTAGGATACCCCACTATGTTGCTAGTACCATGCATTGATGACAGATAGTAGGCATGGTGTGATTGCAGTGGGCTGCAGAGGACATGGCACCCTGTACAGCGGTACAATAGGCACACAATTGCAGACAATGTGCCTTCACTATGTTCCCCACTGGATGCCTGCAACATATGTGGTGCCATCAAATGTGATCCACAGAGGCCATACAATGCCGTACACATGTGCCCTGTATGGACCAATACCACTGACACCAGGGAATACCTGTATCATGCTATCAATGCAGGTGCAGGGTTGACCTGCTGACTATAAGCAGGTTTCGCCACACCAGGCCAGTATTGGCATATCGGGGGATAACAGTCTGTGTACACAACATGTGCCTGCCAAACCAGGTACACCTGTACATGTCACTGTACAGTATTGTGGGACATGCACATCCCAGGCAATGTCCATGTGAAGGACTATCAAACACAGACATGGCATGCATTGCAAAGCTATGGCCATATACAATGGTAACCAGGATGTCAGGGCAGATCATGCAGTACCCATCTGTGTGGGACATTGCAGACACTACATCCCTGTACCACACTGCACACCATTGTCGGGTGGCACGATGCCAAGGATTACCCCTCACCCAGCCTTGTACAGCCATCTTGCACAGCTAACCACTACACACCCGTGAAGCAATGCATACATGCATGTCAGTACTGGCACCTTGTGTCTGCATGTGGGTTATGATGCTCCCAACCACAGTCACTCCCAGTACAACCCTCATTGGCAGACCAACAGATGTCAAACACTTTCACATGCCCTAGCCCATAGAACCTCCAGATATCCCCTGTGGTGCATGTAGTCCTGTGCATTACTGCAGTGTGGCAAACTAAGTAGTTAGGGTGTATATTTGTGGCCCTGGCAAAGAGTGTCAATGTGAGTCCATTAGAGAGTGTCGGTGTGGTGACAATGGCATCCATTCACATGGACAGCCATGTGTGCTACACCTAATGTATGTCTACTATATCTCTGTTGCAGATGTCTCTCACCTACACACATGTATGTATGTTCTTACAATACAGCAACATGTCGGCTTTGTGGCACATGTAGTAACTTTAGTCTCCAAGCCCTTCTCTGGTGTACTTTGTCTGTCCCTCTCACACACTCTCTGGTGGATGTGGAGGTGTACACCTGCTCAGCAGCAGCATGTGTATTGTAAGTGATGGACATGATCAGGTGATGGCCTTTGCACCTATTGCAGTCCTCTTCTAGCTGACTGCATGTGGAACAGCTGTGATGGTGTTCCCATAGTCGTTTGCATGATAAACACAGTACATTATCTAGGTACATCATGTTGGTGTTTGGCCATGACAGTCGCTGTGAGTGGTACCTGGATGTGGTGTTTTGAAAAGGCATCACAGATGATATCTGGATGTTCCTCAAACATCATACACAGTGGTAAATAGCCTAAAGACAGGAGGGTGATGTGCCACACATGACTACAGCATGTAAGTGTAGCTATGCTGCATTGAGACTACTGCCTGTTTAACATGTGTGTGGTAATGGCTAGTCTGCATGTTTTAAAACAGACATGACAGTTCTCTGTTCATGAAGGACCCCCATCTGTAGGGCCATCTGTAAACTGGTCAGTGTGTGGAACCATTTTTTTCCTGTGTTACACACTGAACACACATCTGTGCACAGCAGGAACATAGTGTGAGGATTGCAGACAGTACATGGTGATAGGGATGTGTTACTGCCATTGCATCCCTGACTGGACATATGCCACATGAAACAGTGGTATGACAGATACTGTCTGGGGTTCCCAGTGACAAGCCAATAATGGGCAACTGTTCATAGCTGCAGTCACACATCTACTACACATTGTACAGATGTCATGCGTATATATGCATGTGTTCTGCTCCCTCTGCAAATGTATACCATCTGTTGTGTTGTGTTGATGGTGATATCTATGCATACTGTTGTAGGTAATCCTGAATGCTGTTGTCTATTAATAAGCCATATCTGAGTTTAAACTGCAACACTATAGGCTGTATGGGTTGGGAGGTCCCGGCAGAACCTCCTGTCCCACTTCATCTGACCATGGCACCGGGCAACAGCACATCTTAGACCCAGCCTTGGACCTCAACCTCTGTTGGCTCGGCACCACCTTCTGGTGGCACCACCACTGAGGATGGAGCATGTCCCCCCTGGGAGCAGGGCCAGACAGGAACATGTCTGCTGTCGTGCGGTCCTGGACAGGGTGCGTTGGGGGCTCACTAAGGGGTTCTGAAGCCAGATATGCAAGCTCAAGGGTGGAGTGTCACATTTACAGGGTGAGGCTGCCCCTCCTGGACAGCCCCCAGCACTGCCTCCTTTGCAGCTGTTTTGGTGCACTGGCGGCTGCCCATGGCTGGGGACCTCCATCCCACTGTTCTCATGGGCTTGTGAATGTCGAACACCCATCCCCGTCTGAGGTGTATCCCCCCATATGTGTCATAAACCAACCCTGTATGCTGTCTTGTCTGTGATCCTACCCTACCTATCCTCCACGGACATACCTACTCTCCTTCCCCCACATCCCACTCTCACCCTATGGAAACATAAGGCCAATCAGTTCCTAGGACAACATCTGCCTATACATAGCTGTCCATTTCACACATGTGCCCACTGGACACATGTAAACCTTGTAATATGCATCACAACATACTCCTGTTATCCTCACCCCTGTCCCTCAGATGCACAATCCTGGCATGCACATCACTCCTAAATGGTCCAGGTACACGTGATGTGGATGACCCCATTGTACACACAACACTACCGGTCCCTCTATGGTTACCCCATTTACCTTTATCATGATGATGATGTTGCACACAGCACCTTGCAAGGGTACTGTTCTCACATAATGATTGGACAGGTACTGTTGTGTTAATGTACATTACATGCACAGAGTGATGTATATGGCCAATGTACAACTGTTTGCGTGTATGAATGACACATGTCTGTCTGAGGGAGTCTTGATATTACATAGGACAACACCACTACATAATACAGGCGTCGCTGGTGTTTCCCTTTTCATTCATTTGTAATGCTTTGTTGCCACATGGTATGTTCCTGATATATCTCTATATATGTATGTACCTATATGCTGGACATAAACACTCACATATACATCTACATGATGGGATACATTCCTATACTGTTGAATGAATGCGCTGTATGATATGTTTGTGGTAATGTCCAATGTCTGTATATCTGCCATGGTGTATTGGTAAATCACATTAGCTGTGTGTGCAGGGTCCTGGTTCCGAGCCTTGCAAAGGCCATTTATTTTGTTGCAGGGCAGAACAAGGCCATTGGATACGGAGGGAGTAAGGCACATTAAAGCAGTTGTGAGAGGGTATGCATGGGTTTGCATGGTGTTAAGCAATGCTAACCTCTGGTTACAGCTTATACACTCGGTTAGCCTCTACATTGCTTTATCGGTGCAATTCTCGCATACTGGTAGCCAAACAGGCTTACACCCACTCGCTCCCGCACTTGCAAATGCACTGACTTTGGTGCTTGCATCTGACGCTCACACCCCTGGGTGGGAGCGAGGACCACAATATTACCTTCTGATGCCTATTACATCAGATTACATGCCTACAGTATCGGGAATGGCTGCCCATTAGGCGACAGCATGCCGTTCGACTGTATGGAATCAGCGGCCTGTCCAGTGTTTTATTCATATTATTTGTGTGTTCCTCTTACAATCTGCACCCATCTGGCTGATACATGGGAACCAAGATTCTTCAATACAGACAAGTAATTGGGTTTTGGGACCCACATCCGTCAGCCGAGTCATGCTACCGCATAACTATTATTCTATCATCTTTCTAAGGTAGTCAGCGGAATATGTGCTTTCTGTCCCTATCAGACCTCTCATACAAATTGAGAAACATGAAGACTGAATCAGGGACACTGCATAACAACATCAGGGACACATTTAAAATTTTGGTGCTATTAACCTGACACATTGACAGACCCAGAGCATATATATTCATAAACATTGTCTGAGGTACATGCTGTTTATGACTCTTAATTGTTGTCATTATTCATTACGTGTAATCCACCACCTTTTCTCCTAATATCACTAGTTCTAGGAGGGTTTACATGGGACAGAGTTAGGTTCTGAGTCATAATCAGGGACACCCCTGGTAATCGGGGACAGTTCAATGGTATGGTCCCTATGTGTTCCCCCAATGGTTTACAGACTATCCAGTGAATGTGCTCTTACAGGTTGGGAGGTATGGGCATCAGCTATGCCCACATATATTACTTACATCCATGGCACAGCCCTAATATGGCTCTGCCAGCCAACACCTGCACGCCTAGGCCAATAGTCGCATACCCATAGTTCCCCCACCTGCCACTCCTCTACAGCACTCATCCTTACTGTGGGTGCAGGTGGGGTATAAACACACCAATACACACTGCCCACTCTCCCCGTGTTGGGACACATGTCGTATGTTGTGTCGACCCATGTGTTATCAGGCTTGCACAACCTACTGGTCCGTGTACATCTACAGCCTGGTTTGATAAATCATTACCGGGACTGGCTCCGATCATTAATTTTTGGTGTCCCACAAGGGTTATCGATGTCTATGTTTCAAGTGTAGATCTTGCAGGTCCCTCCCACTGGTAGTATCCTGCCAGTGGTCTGGGAAGCAGTGGTGTGTTTACCTTCATTGTGTGTCTGTATGTCTCACCGGCTTAGCTGGGGGGGGTGGGGGTTGATGCTACGTGTTACACGTTTGTTTATTGGACCTCCACCACCATATGCACGGCCTGTGAACATATGGTACTTGTAACTGCTGTATCATATCCTAGCTATATACATGTGTATATTTACTGTAATATATATATATATATATATATATATATATATATATATATATATATATATATATATATATATTTACATTAATATATACAGATCTATCTGCATATGTATTCATACATGTATATTTATATCTTGCTGTCTATATATATATATATATATATATATATATATATATATATATATATATATATATATATATATATATATATATATATGGGTCTATGGTTGTCTGCATATGTATATATTTATATGTGGGTATGTATCTGTATTCTTTCTCTGTATGTATACATTCGTACTACGGTGAGGGAGAGGTATATCTCTATGTCGCTATGGGTAGATATACACACACATAGCTCTACATATATATGTCTGCATCTCGTTATTCCATTCCTTGCCATATAGATTACATTTTGCTTTAGTGGGTCTCGCAGTGGGTGTGGCTGCTCGTTGGTCGATGCCTCTGTCCAATGAACACATTCGCTTGCATCCCTAGGGCTGTCCATATAGGCCCACATCAGTGAACACCTGCACACCTAGACTCATAAGTAGCTACCCATACTTTCCCCACCCTCGCCTCCTCAACAGCACCCATCCTTACTCTGGGACCTGCTCTGTTCTGGACATGCCACTACACGCTGCCCACTCTCCACTTCATAGGACCCATTTCATGCAATTGTCTCAGCCCATGGGTCATCAGGGTTACCCACCCTTGTATTCCGAGTCTGTATACACTGCGGACAAAATGGACGGTCTATCACCTTCTTTTGGTTTGGCCAATTTTTGGGGTATCCCGCAAGGGACTCTCCAGTCTGTGCTCCATGATTAGAATCCATGGGTGCATTGTGTACCCCCTGGTTTTATCCTGCCTGTGGTCTGGGGAGCAGTGGACACTTTACAGTGATTGCGTGTATATTTCCCGTGTCTGGCTGTGGGGGGGTGGAAGAGCATGCTGCGTGTGTCATGTTACTTGCCTTGGACCTCACTTCCACTGGCATAGCCTGTGAACATATGTCATTCCTGTGTGCTGTTTCCTATCATAGCTGTATATCTCTGTATATGTACGCGCACACACACACACACACACACACACACACACACACACACATATATATATATATGTATATATATATATATATATATATGTATTTATGTTTGTATATATGTACATATATGTATATATATATATATATATATATATATATATATATATATATATACATATATGTATGTCTGCAACTATATATATATATATATTTATATGTATTTGTATGTCTGTATATATATATATATATATATATATATATATATATATATATATGTCTATACATATATGTATATATATTTATATATCTATCTATCTATCTATATATATATATATATATATATGTGTGTGTGTGTGTGTGTCTGTAAACCAATGCATACCCCATGCATACCTACTTACACATGCGTAATGGCATTAATATACGCTTCACCTGCATACTAGTGCCTTATTCATTATGACACTGACACTGTAGTCGATATTTAGCACATTATACAGTGGACAGATGTTGCAATATGTTCATGCACGGATTACCAACGATAATTGGAATGTGATACAGTGTGATTCGGTACGAGAATGTCTGTTCATTAGGGGGTTGCTCTAACGAATGCACAATTGCTGTGCTGCTCCAAATGCATATATACTCATATATCCATGGATCATGGTTCCCCAAACACACCTCAATGCCTCCCTAACACTGCTGTCATCCATTCTCCTGTTGGATTTGTGGTGTATTGACACCACTAAACACTGGCCACACCATACTCCTATAGAACCATCCCATCAGTTTACTCACTCCACGTATCCTCAGACCTCTCATACATTTAGTCCACAAACATTGGTGACGTGAGCGACCAAAGGAATACTATTTGCAATTATTGGGTTGCCCCACATGGAACGCGCATGTGTTTATGGCAGGATTAGACTCTATACTTTATTATATCCTTACTCCCGTTAACATGACACAACAATTCATTGATATGTATGACTATGTGGTATCGCACATGTTACACATGGGAGCCTAATTATGTATGTGTTCAGTGTATTTCTTTTATAATCAGACCGGTTTAGTACTTGGCATTGCCATAGCGGGCAGATCACAGGAATGATTCCATGTGTGGGGAAGCCCTCACATTTGATTATCGTCAGCACAGCACTGACTTTGGACACTGTACACACCTCTGCATTCTACCAGTTTTGTCCCATCCCTCTTCTGCACAGCCTATTATTCCATCTACTGTCGATGTTTGTATGTGCAAATTCCTATTATTTATGTCTACAAAGCATGTATTACAGAGAATGTACTTCTACATATTGATGTCTGCATGTGTGAATGCATATATACCTATTACAAACTCGCTGACCTCCAATGGGCAGTCCAATTAGAACCGGGCCATCCAACCCTGGCATGCCTGGATCCATAATTTCATACCCCTAGTTCATCAACCCCACCCATGTTCAACTTACACGCATAACTTCCATTATCCACTTGTTATCGCAGCCATGACACACCTCCAAACATTGCCCTCTCCAGAGCGTTAGGGGCACTACACATATGTTGTCCCACCTCGTGTATTCTCAGGTTCTCCCACCAGTTAGTCTTTGAACATATCTGCCCTTGCTTGTGTAATGGTCGGAGGGCTAAACGCCCTATATAATTTTTGGGTAGTCCCAGCAGGGACTACCCTCTGTCTGTGGGTAAAGTGGACTTAGCAATTCAACTATGTTACTCCCACTGGTAATATCCTGCCTGTGGTGATGATGCTATAGTTGCTGTTGATTCCCTTCTCATCCCTTGTCTATGCTTTATTGTTACAACGTTCATTCGTCATATATATATATATATATATATATATATATATATATATGGTTCTACCTCACATAAACGAAACACCACAACACCGACAACGCAATCACCGACACCACATAACCGACAGTACAAAAACACGAAATCCCACATGCCCGACAACAAAATAACCGACGGTACACAAACACGAAACCTCATACACTTCACACACCACAATCAACAACCAAAACACATTCCCCGTCCAAAAACCACATACACAACACAAGCACACCAAAATCCCTACAAACCACACTAAACCATACATACACAACTACCTACAACCCTGACCCAAACCCTAACTAAGGTCCCCTAACCGCACTACCTGACCGGCTCCCTAACCCTAACTCACTTATCCCACCCCTAACCCAAACACAATCACTACCGCACACTTACCTGACCCGCTAACCCTAACTCACTTACTTATCCCCTAACCCAAACACAATCACTACCGCACTTACCTGACCCGCTAACCCTAACTCACTTAACCACCCCTATCCCCACTTACCTTTTCGCACCCTACGTCCGTCACTACCGCATACTTACACAGCCTTTTCCCATTTCGGCATCCTCGCCGGTGCTTTCATCCGTCGGGTCGGTCTTCTGCTTGTCGATCTTCTAGGTCCCGTCGCGTCGGTCTTCTGCGCTGTCGGTCTTCTGGGGCTCGCGATTTCCCTATCGATGTTCCGGCGTGTCGTTGAAGTGAGGTAGAACCATATATATATATGTGCGTGTGTGTGTGTGTGTGTGTGTGTGTGTGTGCATATATATTTATATATATATATATATATATATATATATATATATATATATATATATATATTACATCTGTACATACTCATATACATTTCTTATGCTGGCCACTGCTTACACCCGTGCAAGCGCACTCGCATATGCTTACTGTTTCTTATATATGTTTACTGCCACTTATTTGTGCTTACTTGTGCCTTATTCATTATGACAGTACAACTTTGATTGAAATGATCTGGTTAAAAATCCCATGAGATACTCAAGTTCACTTTTACATATTATTATGTCGCTTTTACAGCAGAGCGACATTAATTCCGCATGGAAAATTATATGTGCTATAGTTGAACTTGAACCACGAATGCCTGTTCATTAGGCAGATGCTCTAACCACTACACTATTGCTATGCTGCTTCATTTATATGTATACCCATGGTTCATAGTTATCCATACACACACCTCAACAAGTCACTAACACAGCAGGCATCCATTCTCCAGTTAGGAAAGCTACACCAGTACACATGTGCCATTCCCTATTGCTCTGGACCCGTCCTGCATTTTGACTCACTCCAAGTATATTCTGACTTCCCGGACTGCTGTGTACCTGTTTGAAAGTTAGACTTACCCTGTGGACAGAGTTATTTCCACTGTTTATATTCTATCTGTGGTTAAAGATGCAGGAGGTTTGCACATCTCTGGGCAGCTTGATATGTCAAGCACTGGATAACACTGCTGCTATTTTCCTTTTCATTCGTTATGAATTTTTTTTGTGCCCATGTTTGTTCTGTATATATGTGTGTGTGTGTGTATGTATGCATGCATATACATCTGCATAATTAATTACTTTGATCATACTGTTGAACAACTGTGCTGTCTGCTGTGTTTGTGATAACATCAGAGTTAGGTATAACTGCTGTGGCTTAGTGGTAAATAATATTGATTATGATGTGTAGGGTCCTGGCGTTGAGCCTGGCTGAGGTGGTTTATTGTGTTGCTGGGCAGAACAAGAGCTGTTGGACAAAGGGTGAGTACAACACTTTTCAGCAGAGGTTTTCCGTTTAACCGACGTTTCCCGTCACGGAAACACCTTCTGCATTCTTACTGTGATACATCACCCCAGTTCACATTTCAATGGTATTATATTGTTATACAGCATAAATTAGCAAGATATGCTCCTACGCGTCATAAATGGTGTGTGCTGCAGTCAAACCAGCAACATCTGCTCGATAGGCGGATGCTCTAACCACTACACTATTGCTGTGTTGCTTCATTTGCATGTATACCCATGGTTCATAGTTACCAGAACAAACACAGCAAAATATCACAAACAGAGCAGTCATCCATTCTCTGGTTGGAAATAAACCACACCACTACACATGCACCACTCCCTACTGCTCTAGACATGTCCTGTATGTTGGCTCACTCCAAGTATATTCAGACATCCCAAACTTATAGTCCTTGGACATACGGTCATATAATGGTCAGGGTGCTCAATTAGTTTTCTGGTTTTTGGATCATCTGATTAGTGATTGGGACTGCCCTGTACCTGTTTGAAAGTCAGACTTAGCACGTGGGCAACATTAGTTCCACTGTTAGCATCCTACCTGTGGCTGGAGATGCAGGAGGTTTGCTCACCTCTAGGCAGCTTGATATGACGGCACTAAATACTACTGGGGGTTCTGTTGCTGTTTCCCTTCACATTCGTTATGACTGCTTTAGTGTGACCATGTTCATTCTTCATGGATATATATATATATACACACACACACACATATATATATATATATATATATATATGTCTGTCTGTACATACACATGCTTATACACCTACATGCTTATTTACATTTCCCATACTGTTGAATGACTGCCACTTACCGTCGTGCATACCTGCTTACATTTGCTTTAAAGTGCCTTAATCACCCTATATCCAACTGCCATTATTCTGGGCATCATATAAAATTAGCAGTCTTTGCATGGCTTGGACCCGGGAACAGGAACACCATAGTTACTGGTTTTACTACTAAACCATCCATGATACATTCTGTATGGATAGTAATTAGGATATATGACTTTACTACAGGCATTCCACAGTACTGGCAACAAATGTGACAGTCGGTTGGTGTACATATGTATAGTACATGTTACTGTTCATATGTTTCTGAGAGGCATATGTATACATTTGCAAGTATACATATTTATGAATAGGACACATACTTGACAACTACTTATATGCATGTATGTGTGATGTGTAGCTATGCGAATATAAGTATGTACATTTATAAATATATGACGACATATCCGGAGTTATACATGGCCATGAATGTGAACAACCACATCAGGGAGGTACCTGTACCGTTTGTATACAGGGGTTGTGTGCATTATTATGATGAGGAACCTGGATGGGGTATACAATTTGTGGACATGTACTATTTGGAAGATGGCTATGGGGAAGCCTCATGGGAACATGTGAAAGGTATATATTCCCGATAATGCACGTGGGGAGACGTGCATCACAAGCAGGTGTTTAATCCTGGGTCATAGGTTCTGCAGGATCGGGTGGAGGCTGAGCAGGGTTGTGGACAAGTACTGCTAATCTGACTTGTGCCCAGATGTCAATGGGGGTGGACATCGTGTTATGCCACAAAGTCTAATCTTGAGAACAGACACTTATCCCATGAGGGATGTCCAAACATTGTGGAAGACAAACCCCATTCTTCTAGCTATTTGAAAATGTGGTAGGATATGCATGCATGGGATACCTAGTTTGCAAGCCTGAGACTGCCTAGGGTGAGACTGCCTACTAGATGTGTGTAGGGGGCAGTATGTGCAGATATGGCTGTGCCAAGCTAACAACCCGAGCATGGGTGGTTTTGGTGGATGTTCAGCAAGGGGGGGGGGTGTGCTGTGGAGGGGATGATGGGTATTCAATTATGTATCCAGGTGTGTTGGGGTTGGATGGCCCAGTTCAGGCCAGACCATTATGTGGGTGTGAGCCGTTAATGTTCATATATTTGTGGGATTGTGTTCTGCAGTATGGCCTGTCAGGGTGTATTGCGGATGTGAATGTATGTTCTTTGGCTTCCTTTCTGATTCACCCTCTGCTCCCTCGTACACCTTCAGTTCACCTATTGTACATCCGACCCAGTCTCCCCTTGGCGAATTATTACATTACCCGTCACCCCCCCCCCATATTCCACAAACACACCATCCATCCCTTCTCTGGTTGATGGCCCATGGCACAAACAGCAGTACACATTGTGTACTCTACATATCTCTGGTACCAATATGGTTGTGAGGGCAACCCTAGCATATCTGATCTTCCACATGCTGTACTTCACACACATAGGTATACGCAAATACTTATCTTTCATGACGTGGTAGGTAGACCCGGGTAATACCCATTCATCTTTGGGCCATCCAGACAAGGACACCTTGGACCATGAATGGGCAGATACTGAGCGAATGCTCTGACCATTGGTAGGGTTGCCACCTTTTCAAATGGCCAAAGTGGGACATTTCCGGGGCACACATCAGATTTTACAGGCCGACACATGCCCACAGTCAGTACAAAGGATAGAACTTTACTTTTTTGCCTAAATAAAAGCTTATTCTTGTAGAAGTTTAGTTGCTTATTATGTTTCTTAGAAAACTTAAACACTCAAAAACCAAGAAAAAAGTGCTGAAAACCAGGTTCTTGACCGGAAAAAATGCTGTACAACCTCAAACAATTGTAAAGTGAAAATTGCTGGTATGTGATCCAGTTCAAATGAAAAAACTTTCACAATGAATAAGCAGTCCAAAAAGTAACAAAAAGAAAGACAACTTTAATCCAATAGTTCATCAAACCACGAGCGCTTTCGCCTGGTATTACCAGGCTTTTTCAAGTGTAAAAAACAATAACAACACATGTTTGTTATATACTGCCTGGCTTAAACTCATTGGTTAATTGAAAAAGGCTAATTAAGATACATTAAATTGAATGAAAAAGTTAAAAACGTTTTTACATTGAACCATGAGAACAAGCTGCTTTTAAAACACACAATCTCATGTAACACTTATTTTGTGTGCAATGCTATAAACACTTTTTTAGAATCTTTATAAAAAAATCACATACCAGCAATTTTCACTTTACAATTGTTTAAGGTTGTACAGCATTTTTTCCGGTCAAGAACCTGGTTTTCAGCACTTTTTTCTTCTTTTTTCTTATTATGTTTCTTGTAACATTTAGGTATTTTAGCTACAGAAATAACTATTTTATGCAACTATTACATAAAATATGGGACATAATTATGTCCTACAATTGCAGGACATTTGCCATTTTTAATATTTTTGGTAAGGACACAATTGCCTAGAGAGGGACTGTCCCTCACAAAGTGGGACAGGTGGTAACCCTAACCACTGGGCTAGGCTTAACAAAGGGCAGTGGCACGCAAACATGCTGCGTTTCGCTTCCACTTGGTATAACAATCAACGTTACAATTAAATATACAGGCACGGGGTTTTAAATGTCATTTGTTCAAGGGACAGGGGCTCAATATTCAGCTACATGCCTTTTTGTTTACTTCTTATTTTGGTGTTCGCGGAACTGTCTTGTATACTTTGCATACATTTCAGTATCCACAGACACTGACAGGAGTGATTACTATTAGAGACAGGCTGTACTAATCAGCATTTTAGGTTACGCGTCTGCAGCTGACATGTTCACGCCTCCGTGTAGCGCTTAGACATGCCCCCTGCACTCGCACACGTTTCCTGTGCATGTGGACATTGCGGCAGCGTGCCTTCATTAATATGCATGTGGTGCTGCTGTGCCATCTCTACGCCGCACGGTCGGTGAAAGGCTAACACCGTCCTTGTGCCAAGCTTCATGAATCCCGGGGAGTATCTAGTCTCATTCCTACTGGTGTAAGTACATGACCCATGAAGTACTCACACAAGGCATCATAGCAATTAATGAAACTGACTATCATCATGACAGACTGCACTGCAAAATTAAAAATGACTCTGAGAAGCATTGCCTATTGTATATTTTTGTAGTGGCAAACCCTCTTGAACTCCATGTTTTTACATTTGTAAGTATACTAATGCAACAATCACTCAGCCTTGCTTTCCCTGAAGGCTCTTCAGTCTCAAAAACATAAACTGCAACATGCAATGAAAATGTAATTCAGTTATAAACATTCACCAAATCCTCTTCTTAACAAAGTCACATCAGTGTAATCCATGCCACTGTCATATAAATCTGACATGCATTACTGTTGGCTTATAGATTGTACTTCTAACATCCTGTTCAAAAAATTAACCAACTTCAAGACACACTAATGTTTATTCTCACCCCTTAGCAGCAGATAATCAGTTATGTTAAGTATATAATCAGCCCTTCTGTAGCCCTTTCTACAGCTCTCTGAATACCTTTATTACAGATGAAATATCCATAGGTTCACAGGTTTATTCTAGGCTAATAACAAACAGGGTCTTTATAAGCCTAGCCATGTAACCCAACTCAGTTTTGTCCCCGAGTATGTTGGATGCCTATATGGTGGGGTATGTTAGTAAAGAGGTAGCTAAAGTTTATATGTGTGGGGATGTATATTAGCTGGGGATTAGTTTACTCACTGTTGACCTCTGTCTGTCAGAGACATTGAGGCCAGACCAGGGGTGAATATGAGCTTTCTCATCCAATGATCAAGGTTTCATTTGAACAGGGGCAGGGATAAACTCTGCTTCACGTGGATAGGGAACTTATTCCACAGTGTGGGATTCCTTTGAGGCACATATCGGTCTCTCTAGCATGTTCTTTTTATGTTGCAGTCAACGTTCAGCTTCTGGTGCTGTTTATTTTGTAGATGTGCAAGAAATCCATCAGAGCTGCATCTCATGATGACTTATATGGCAGGCATAGAACACCTCTCAGTAACTGCCTTAAGGTTATCTGTGTAGGACAGGGTATTCATACTCTAGAATCCCCTGGTGAGGAACCTTTCAGGACATTCCTACTGTTATAAGTGCCTGGTTAGGTACATGCCAGAGGGGGCATTGTACTCAATGATGGTTCTGTAAAGGGCTGAGTAGAGTGGTACTATCATTTCCTTGGACCTGGATACCATACCCTTGCTTATGAGTTGGGCAATGTAGAATGTTTTTTGTGCTATCTTGGTTACATGTTGGTCAATGGACAGAATGCTGTCTACATGTGTTCAAACCAACAAGAAAACAATCTGTTGCAATGCCAAGAAGTTTATTAAAACAAACAAAGCTTTCAGATAAGACTCCTTCTTCAGTGCATTATCTGAAAGCTGTTTGTTTTAATAAACTTCTTGGCATTGCAACAGCTTGTTTTCTTGTTGGTTCAGACTTTACTGTTTGTATAAGCTCTGCTTTACCACATTTTTATCCTGTGTTGAGTTGTCTACATGTGTTTCCACATCTCTAATGTCTGAGTGAAATCTTAATGACATTTTATTGATGGAGTAATCAGATTGGGGGGACAATTTCCCAAAGTGCACTATAAAGCATTTCTTCATACTGAGTTTTAATCCTTGACTTTGGCACCAGTCATTTGTTTGTGTTAGACCCTCTTGTGGGATGCTGGTGTCGTGGGGGTAATCTATGATTGCTCTCAATTTACAGTCATGCAAACTTGGTGAGCCAGAGGCTTTTGACATTAGCCTTGACTTCTGAGAAGTAGATGCAAACAGGAGAGGGCGCAACACAGAGACCTGGGACAGTTCGCTGGTGGAAGTGGTCTCAGTGGTCCTGACTTACTGGGTCCTATCTGTCAAGCAGTCAGCAATACAATGAGTTAGTTAGGGATTTATGCCTAGTTCAGAGAGTTTGTTAATAATACTTGAGTTGGGTATTATATTGAACACTTTGGCCAGGTCAAGGTAGGTGGTATACAGCATTCTTCTCTCATCCATAGCCTTGGTGACTGTCTTGAAAAAGTCTAGTAGGCTGAGTAAGCAAGTCCTTCCTTTAACAAAGCTAAACTGAGATAGGTCCACTGTCTGTAGGTTGCCAATACCCTTGTCAGTTGTTTCCATGATAATTCATTCCTCGGCTTTGCATATTAAACTTGTCAGATGGACGGGCCTGTTGTTTCTGGGATCATTTGATGGTCCACCCTTATGAAGAAGGCTATAGTTAAATACTGCCTCAAGTGGTTCTACTAGGTCATGTTTTAGGCTATTTAGGAAACCACTGAGGATATTGACAGGGCCCACTGAAGCAGTGTTTTTTGTCTTAGTAAGCTCCACCAGGACCCAATCCCTGCTGATCATTGGGGAGTATATGCTAAGTTATTTCACATGGGTAGTGGGTGGTGGGGGGGTGGAGAGTTGAAGTTTGAGCCAAATTTATCAGCCAATAGCTTTGCTATGTCACTGTAGTCAGTGAAGTATGTGCCATTTAACAACAGCTCTACACACTGCTGATTGTTACTGTTAAGGTTCCTGACATAGCTGAAGATGCCCTTGTGGTTATGCTTAGCCTGTGAGGCTATCCTGATCTTGTAATTGGCCTTGTTGGATTTATTAGACCTCTTAATTTCTTATTTACTTGAATCAGAGTTTTTGTCACTATGAGATTTGCTCTTTCTGATTTTGGCCATGACTTTTTTCTTTTGTTATATACACTGTTAAGGTAAGGACCACCAGTGGGGTTTGTTTTTGGTGTTAGACTCGGTCTTACTTCTGGTAGGTACAGCAGCCTCAATGGCTAGGGGATGGTATAATGGTTAAGGTGTTTACCTTACAGACACAAGGTACATTGTTTTATTTTCACTTTTGAAAAGGAAATTGTCTAGGCTTAAAATGGCCCACAAGGACAGCTAGCCTAATACTTACCTACATGTTTGTACAGGGTTTCTGTGAATAATTCTTCATAGGTAGTTGTGTTCTCGGGGTTTGTGGGGAGCCATGAATTTTGACAAGCTACCACTTAATATGATGTAGTTTGCTTGAGAATAGTTACAAACTGTTATGGGATTAATTGGGTTTCCAGGTTGATTTTCATTGCAAAGGAAACAGAATTGTGGTCTGAGCTCACCATTGAGGATGTGATACAAGGGAGGGTGCAATGCTCTACCATGTTGGTGAGTGTTAGGTCCAGTCTGTTTGATCCTGTGGTTGGAATGTGCACTATATGGTCCAGGGTGCTTGTGTTGATAGAATATAGGAAACATTATTCATGTGAGTTAGAGGTAGTGCACATTTCCCAGTCTATACAAGGGTAGTTAATGTTTCCAATGAATAAGGTACTCGGTTACATCGTGAGCACCTCTAGTAGGTCTAGGTAAGAATTTTGAGGTTTGTGGGTCATAGAGGGTGACCTTTAGCTGCGCAGGACATGGTAAAGTACCTTGTGTATGGAGACTTGGACATGAATGAACTTCAGGGTTTCGTCCTTTTCAGCCAAGCTGGACACGTATTCATTATTAACGTAAATTTAGATACCTCCACCTTTAACCCTGTCTGAGCTGCTGTTGGCCTAAATGCATAGAATGCAATGCAGCCTTGCACTGCTGGAGTACATTCTGCTGCTTTAAACCAAGTATCAGTAACAGCACAGATGTTGACATTCTCCAGAGCGAGGAGAGCTTGTAGGGTGTGGTGTTTCTTGATGAGGCTCTTAGCATTGAGCAATAACACCTTAAGGTTGCTTTGAGGTTTTTTTCAGTATGTTGGTAGTTTTGTCATTTTGACATTGCCTAAAAAAGGTTCTAAGGGGCTAGATAAAGTGTTAGCCAATATCTAAAAGCCAGGGGGAACAGGTATAGACTATCCTTATCAAAGTATTACACCTACTCATGCTGCTAGATATTGGATCTGCCCAGACTGACACCGGAAACGAAGCCAATTATTAAAAACAATAATTTCTGGAGTTGCAGTTTTAACGAATTCCAGAGTTTATAGATACATTTACAGCTCCAGAACATATGAAGAAGATCTGCTGTTTGATCTGTACAATATGGACAGATTGGAGAGTTTTTAGAATTAAACTTGTGCAATCTGAGGCGAGTATAGTAGGCATTTCCAAAAATCATAAGTTGAGTATACATTAATTTTTGGAAAGATATTGATTTCGTTGTTAGATTAATTGCCTTCATGAACTGCTTATCCTCTGTAAGTGGTAGTTTCTCCCTCCAATATTTTGAAATAAGTACTGAATTCTGAAATTTAAAATCCTTTATTAATTTATTAGTGGCTGTTATATATTTGACATCTTGTTGAAGAGATTGCCATAAGTTAAAACATTTTGTTATTTCCTCATCTTTAATTTTAAAGTCATCAAAGTAACTTATAGCTAGTTCCTTAATCTGTCTCAAAATTGTTGAATATGACTTGGGCAGATTAATTTCTTGTCTTATTGTATTAATGGATTCTTTTAAGTAAGGATATATATCAAGTAAGGTAAGATTCATCATAAGAGGAAAAGTTTTAAGATTTATTAGTTTATTATTAATTTTCAAGTTAGGATTTTGGGATATCAAAGTTCAACACTTTCATGGGAATTCACAATATTACATATCCCTCCAAAACAACTTCCTAGGTCCCAAATCACTATATTTATTAATATTTTCTTACTAATGAAACTTTATATAGCCACAAACTGGTTAAACCCATCTCAAATTTCATGGAACAATTTTAGGACTTTAGCAATAAGACATATATTAGCTCACAAATTACTTTTGAAGGACCATAATAAAAATATTAATAACCCAAAGATATGGGAACAAATTTTTAATATCATACTGGCATAATATATGAAGATCGAGTGTATTCTGAGACATATATACTCATTACGGGAAAAGATGTTAATAAGTAAAGATTGAGATAACTGACTTATGTTAAATTCTTTTATTATATGTTTCTGTATAACTTGATGTTATATTTGGAGGCATTCATGTAAATATTGTATATATGTTTTTTGGGATTGAACTAGATAGGATAGTTAGAAAGTATTAATAATTTTTTGTTTTGTTTAAGTTTGTATGGAAAATACTAAAACAATAAAGATTTATTATTGAAAAAAAAACAATAATTTCTGAACTAAAAGATAATATAACAAATCTGTACTTTTCCAGATGTGTAGTGAATGTGCATAGGTTTGAGATTGTTTCATCAGACTTAATTTGCCAGAAACCCTGAACAACATCTATTGCAGAAAAATATTTGGTACTGGGCATTGATTATATAACCTCTTCAATTGTCAGTAATGGATAGTCTTCTCTCTCAATTGCTTTGCTCGGATCTTGAAAGTGGAATATATGCAGATTTTAAGCTTCTCCTGTTTTTGAATGGTAACCATACTGTTAGATATTCAGTAGACAATTGCACTGATGCTGACTTTTCTTTAAGAATCTTAACATATTCTTTCTCATACCTCTTCATGTGCTTCTGTACATACAAAGACTATTGGCACTGCATAAAGGATGATATGATGTCATATTTCCCTAGAAGTTTATCTGCACATTTCAGCAAAAGATCAGAACTTGTTTCTGATTCTGCACCTTTGAAATGAGTCTGCACAGTGTTTCTTCAAACAACATTTCAGTTAGCAGTAACAGGGCTTTTCTGGAATATATCTATAAAGGTACCAGCTATAACACATTTATGGTAGTGCCATCTCAAGAGTGCAAATGTGCTAAGCTTCTTTCATGCCAAATTATTTCTCTTACCTCTTGCCAAACTATTTATCTTATTTTTTACATGTATCACCGCTGTCTGACCCACAAGCTTGAGTCTGGATATATCAGTAAAGCACATACCAATTAATACATCATGTCTTGTAATATCAGTGTTTTAAATGCACAGTCTTACAAAATACTATATTCTGTTCCAGTATCAAGCTAAAAGTCAACAGCTTTGCAATTAATAATACAGTTTCAGATCAACAACTGGTCCTATTATTCACAGTGCTCTTTAATTCCACACTTCCTGCACTTGTGCAGTGTCTGCAAATAGATCCTCTTTTTTCTCGTTCTTAGCTTCAGAAACATGCAGACTTGTGAAAAATAATGCTGTGGTGGTATGGCGGTAGCGTTGTTACCTCACAGCAAGAGGTTCTCCCTTTCGATTCTCGGCATGGCTTGGGAGTGCCTTCTGTGTGGAGTCTGAATGTCCTCCCCGCTGTTGGGTAGCGTTTGAAAGACATGCGTGCGTAAATGGGTGTGCCTTCCTTGAAGATTGGGCATCGAGCTGGCACCTCGGCGTTTCGTAAAAATCTACTGCCAATCATTAGTGGACCGAAGTTCTGCTGTGGCGACCCCTTACCAGGAAAAAGACAAACAACAACAGCAACATGTTAATTCCATATATTCAGCAAGTCTGATTAAACAGTGTGCGTGTAATCACAACTGAAAAGAGAAACTTAATGTAAACTGCAGTGTTCCTTACAGAAATACTATTGGATACCACATAGATGTTTTGTCATTTTTTTGTAATAATCATGTTCTTTACATTTGTGCCCCATTATTACATTCTTTTTAGACACAATTTTAATCTTACATCCTTCATTTATCTCAGTAAGCTATTTCACTTGGTTTACCACCTACTTCATTTTTCGTTTTGTTTTTGTTTTTTTAGAAAATAACCTTTATTAATATTTTGATCCTTCACTTTATAACCATTTGGAACATAATCAGGCTTGAAGCCAGACACATATATCCACACGTCCAGATAAAAGTGACAAATAGTAAGACACATCCATCATAGCAGTTGCTTATGTAATATTGTAATGCAAAGATTACCCTTTTAGTTACAACGGTGATAAATATGTGAGCAAAAAATGCCACAATTATTCTCAAAACACATTAAAAATATACATCTGTTAAGCACCTTTCTGACACCAGAGAGGTGCTTAACAAGCTTTTTTTACAATTTGCAACATTTGCAACACTATGGGCCGGATTCACAAAGGCTTGCATGGAGTCTTAGAGTAGAGTAAGAATCCATGGAGCCATCATGTCCGACGAGCGATCCAGGAATAGCCTGTAGGGGCGTTTAAGAGAGCTCCTAAAACGTCTCTTACACAGACAGGGCTGGGATATGCAAACAAATTAGGTATAATGAGGCGTTGAATTTGAATTTGTATTTTAAACAAGAATGTACTTAATGAAGGAAAGGCTGATTGGTGAATTTTTAATTAGAACAAGTATATTAAGGAAGTGTTTTTAATGGAAGTTACTCTGATGATACCCACAGATGAGATGGGTGAAAGCGCTTAGTGTTTTGGATTATACACGTTTCGTAACTTGCTCTTTTAAGTGTATTTTCAAGTTATATTAATAAATAGTCGCATCGGATATTTTGATTGCATTGGTCCTTTTATAGTTTTATTCGTTTTATGTTCGTTTTCTATTATTGGTGTATGGTTACTCAAGGCATTCAATTGTTCGGTGGGCGAAAATAAGATGGAACAATTACTACAACAGCAGTTACAAATTACTCAACGCCTCATTGTTTTTCTCCAAGAACAAAGTACTGGAACTCAACAAATTAATACCTTATCCAATGGATTTATTGTAAATGGTGACATTTCCTTAACGGAGACAGAGGAACAACTTTACACCTTGCACTCAACCCCGGGTGCATCCGAAAACTGTCCATCGGTTATTAATGGAGCACCAGAGAACTGTCTGTTGGCTAGCAATGGTTTGGGGGGTTTTATTGGAGGAAAAGTACGTCAATCAAAGAAAGGAAGTTGCAGGCAAGAAGTCCAACCTCCAAACACCACTACGAACGCTAGGGACAGTGTGTATGGTGACAGATGTATGAACAAACAGACCTTGAACATTAAGGAATTACTTTCGGCTCCTAGTTTTTCAACTGTGGTTCGAAACAACAAGGACATGGGTAATTTAAACAAGCAGCTACAGGAATTTGAAAAGGTACTTAGGAACTTTAAATCATTACAGATGGACAATGTGCACCTTGAGAGGTCTTTAGAGTTAAAACAAGTGCCAAAAGGACTTCGTATTTTTAAATTACCTTTTGGTTTTAAACATGACTGTGAGTTGTTCAAAGAATTAATACAACTGTATGATAATACAGGAATGGAATTAATGAAATTAATTATTAAAAATAACACCAAGTTAGCAAAATTAAATGAAACTTTAATAGGTTTAGACAGCATACGTAATGATTTGTTGTTTGAATTCAACAAACATCGTTTAGACAGTATTATTATGGACATGGATAGATTTGTTAATAAAGGTTTGGAGATAAAAAATAACAAAATTTATAGAGACACTAATGATTATAGTCACAACAAGGCATATTCATACTTTAAGGAATTTAAACGTAGTAAATATGCTACCGAAAGAGAAATGGTGGCTCAAAGTGTTGAGAATGTGGAGAGTTTGAGTAACGAACAACACAAAGGACACAACAATAGCTCTAGAGTTAATCATGTTACAAATCACAATAAACAGGATAGAGTTTTTTAGAGGAACCCACATTAAGGAGGTCAGAGTGCTTACGCGATCATTATCAGGGACATTACCAACAACAACACGTAAGCAGGGACATGACGAGACAGAGAACACATTTATATTACTGAATTTTAGTGAAGAAACAATAGAGAATGATGGATTATGTGGCAACAAGGCAGACGATTGTATTGTCACAAGTCATGAGTTAAGTAACAATAACTATGAATACAATGTACATATGATTACTGAAGGTATTGAAACTACTACACACATTGATGAAGAAGCGATTTTTTGCAACAACAATGTTAATTTGTTTAATATAACAGGGAATACTACTTTTTACCAGCAGTATTTACATTGTTCAACTGTAGTTGATGGTGGATTTACGGTATATAACTACACAGAAAAAGAACTTAGTGAAGATTATATCAAACCTTTTAAAAAAGGTTTCACCTTTGTCCCTAATTTTAAATTTGACATTGGCAAAATTATGCTTAATTTAAAATATATACTAGAAAATTGAATCTTAAAATGTTTTTTTCTGCCAACGCCATCAAGAATATTGAACCAGACTCTGGCCATTTTAAATTGAAAAGAAGCAGTACATTTATACCCCCGCAAAATCCCATCATTTACCTATTTGAAATGTTATGTGACATGGAATTTAGAAGGGTGTTGAAAAAAACAGAAAAAATGCATGATAATTTAACAGTAGCAGAGAGACTTTGTTTGAAGGAATTGACCAGCTCTGGGCAATACAGAATTATGAAACCAGATAAGGGAGGGGGGGGGTTGTAATAATGATAAAAAATGATTATTTTAACAAGATGTACGATATGTTGAGTGACACTGACACATACGAAAAGGTGTCAAGGTTTGAGATGAGTAGAGCCTATACTAAGGTGGATTGGCAACTATATGAATTGTTAATGGATGGTGTCATTGACAAGGGAGAATATGACTATTTATTGGTGGAATTTCCAATCACACCGACTGTGTTTGGTATAACAAAAATTCATAAAAGTATTGCCAATCCACCGTTTAGACCTATAGTTTCTGCAAAGGGATCTAAATTAGAGGCTGTGGCACACTATATAGATGTGAATTGTAAAAATATTTTGCCTAAGTTACCACACATTCTCAAAGATTCCTGGCACTGTCTAGATGTTATTAAAGAACATGCAACCCTCATTAATAAGGATACTTTAATGGTTACAACTGATATAATCAATTTATTTTCTGTTATACCACATGAGTTGGGGCTAAGTATGTTTCAAGCAAGTCTGTCATAATTTAGTGATGTGAGTGTGGACAAAAGTAGAGTTATTACTGATTTAATGGAAATGGTGTTAACAAACAATTATTTTTGCATGGAAGGAGAATTTTATAGGCAAAAGGCAGGTGTAGCAATGGGGGCTAGATGTGCACTAACATATGTCAATTTAGTCTTGGCATGGTGGGAGACACAGAAGATTTTTACTTCTAGTTTTTGGTCAAACATTATTTTATACCTGAGATTTCTTGATGACATTTTAATTTTTTGGAAGGGTAATGAAGAAGAAATCTTGGACTTTATAGCCTTTTTAGATACTACAACCTCCTTTTTAAAATTTACACACCATGTCTATAAGAACAACTGTGAATATTTAGACATACTACTTCAAATAAATGAAGAAGGAATAAATTCTAACATATTCAGGAAAAAAAACTTATTAAAATTCCTTTTTACATTTTAACAGTTGTCATCCTTATTTTCAAAAAAGGAATTTAGTTAAGGGTCAAATGGTCAGACTGTCTCGGATTATAAGTGACAACAATAATTTTAATACTGAGATTGACAAACTTATTGGAATGTTCACAGAGAGGGGATATCCTATGCAATTACTTATGGAGACAAAGAAAGAAATATTGATTAAACGGAACCTTAGTTTTAAACCTATTTTAAAATGTGGTTTTAATAAAGTTTTGAAAGAAAAAACCAATAACAAAGGAGATACATTTGTTATACCGTTTAATGAAACATCCACTACAATAGTTAATATCTTGAAGGAAGTATGGGTGAATATTTTAGTAACAAATTAGAGGTTTTAAGTATTGTTAGTAACTGTCCGAATGTTACATATAGTAGAGGAAAGAACCTAAAGGATTATTTTGAGAACAACAGTAACAAACAATCATACAATAATTCTAAAATGAGTAAGTGTGGGGTTTGTAAAATATGTAAATTTATCAATGATGGTCCCTACGTTACGACACAGAATTATAACAAATCTATGAAATGTCCAGGATATGTGAATTGTAATACAAAAATGGTGGTTTATTTAGCTGCTTGTTTATCATGTCCAGCATTTTACATAGGAAAAACTGTAAGAAAATTAAAGGACAGTATAATGGAACACAACAAGGACATCAAAAACAAAAGATTAACTAATTCCTTATATGTACACAGTACAAAATGTCAAGATTTTAAAAGGTTTATATTTTTCGTAATAGATAGGATTCCATACAACACAAACAAAGGGGAGATGTTAAAAATTTATTAGAAGCAAAAGAATGCTTATGGCAACTTAGACTTAATGCTAGTAGTATGCCAGGAACTAATGAACATGTCTCCATCTCCAGTATTTTGAAATATAAATCTTATTTAGTATAAGGGTATTCATTTTATGATGGTGATATATTGTTACATTTTTACATTATTGTTTTTAGTTTTTAATTTATATCTATATTATTAAATGTTTTACACTATTACACTGTCAACACACACACACACACACACACACACACACACATATATATATATATATATATATATATATATATATATATATATATATATTTACATATATTTATTTATTTATATATTTAATATAACAGGATGAAATATTATGATAGAAAGCATTTTAGTTGTTGTGTACATATACATATATCGATACATTTTTTATAATTAGGTATAATGAGGCGTTGAATTTGAATTTGTATTTTAAACAAGAATGTACTTAATGAAGGAAAGGCTGATTGGTGAATTTTTAATTAGAACAAGTATATTAAGGAAGAGTTTTTAATGGAAGTTACTCTGATGATACCCACAGATGAGATGGGTGAAAGCGCTTAGTGTTTTGGATTATACACGTTTTGTAACTTGCTCTTTTAAGTGTATTTTCAAGTTATATTAATAAATAGTCACATCAGATATTTTGATTGCATTGGTTCTTTTTATAGATCCTCTTTTTTCTCATTCTTAGCTTCAGAAACATGCAGATTTGTGAAAAATAATGCCGCGGTGGTATGGCGGTAGCATTGTTACCTCACAGCAAGAGGTTCTCCCGTTTGATTCTCGGCATGGCTTGGGAGTGCCTTCTGTGTGGAGTCTGAATGTCCTCCCCGCGGTTGGGTAGCGTTCGAAAGACATGCGTGTGTAAATGGGCGTGCCTTCGTTGAAGATTGGGCATCGAGCTGGCACCTCAGTGTTTCGTAAAAATCTACTGCCAATCATTAGCGGACTGAAGTTCTGCTGTGGCGACCCCTTACTGGGAAAAAGACAAACAACAACAGCAACATGTTAATTCCATATATTCAGCAAGTCTGATTAAACAGTGTGCCTGTAATCACAACTGAAAAGAGAAGCTTAATGTAAACTGCAGTGTTCCTTACAGAAATACTATTGGATACCACATAGATGTTTTGTCATTTTTTTGTAATAATCATGTTCTTTACATTTGTGCCCCATTATTACATTCTTTTTAGACACAATTTTAATCTTACATCCTTCATTTATCTCAATAAGCTATTTCACTTGGTTTACCACTTACTTCATTTTTCGTTTTGTTTTTGTTTTTTTAGAAAATAACCTTTATTAATATTTTGATCCCTCACTTTATAACCATTTGGAACATAATCAGGCTTGAACCCAGACACATATATCCACACGTCCAGATAAAAGTGACAAATAGTAAGACACATCCATCATAGCAGTTGCTTATGTAATATTGTAATGCAAAGATTACCCTTTTAATTACAGCGGTGATAAATATGTGAGCAAAAAATGCCACAGTTATTCTCAAAACACATTAAAAATACACATTTGTTAAGCACTTTCTGACATCAAAGAGGTGCTTAACAAGATTTTTTTCACAATTTGCAACATTTGCAACACTATGGGCCGGATTCACGAAGGCTTGCACGGAGTCTTAGAGTAGAGTAAGAATCCATGCAGCAATCATGTCCGACGAGCGATCCAGGAACAGCATGTAGGGGCGTGTAAGAGAGCTCCTAAAACGTCTCTTACACGGACAGGGCTGGGATATGCAAACTACCTCAATTGCAGGCAAAAGGCATGCAAATGAGATAGATTTGTGATTCAGGATACCCGAACCTGTCCAAGTAAGAGCAGTGTTATTTGCAGAAATGTACTCAGTTGACAACTGAGTACCGTTCTGCAAATAGCAAAACGGAGCCGTGACAGCTCCAAATAAAGGTTGCATCCATTGCAGGAAGCATGCAATGGCCAAATATATGGCCATTGGAAATGTTTCCTGATACAATATGAAAATTAAAATAATTTTTTTTTTTGCCGATTTCCGATGTTTAAGTGTAGCGCACCGCCGCACAAACGGGCTGCGCTCTAAACCCGGAATACTAAAAATTAAAACCCACAAATGTGGATTTTATTGAAATTGTTAATGTACAATGCAAGGGAATTGCAGGCTGAAGACAACACAGCCACCAAGTAGAGGTTGCTAAGGGGGGAAGCTCAGTCTAAGAGATGTAACCAAGCATCAGTAGGCAATCCTATGTAAATGAGTGCTAGGATAGTGAATCGCAAGTTTACATAGCAAATGAGCACAGTCAGTGGATTGTAGGAGTAGGATATGGGGAGTAACAGAGTAGAAGATAGGTGACATCACGAGGGGGGTACGTATGAAAGAAGTGAAGCTCATTGGAGCAGAGTGGCATGTGTCAGCTGTCATTTATACATCATGGAAAGAGGTGTGTCAACAGGTAGGCTAAGGAAAGCCAAGAAATGGGAGGTGTATGCCGTGGATAACACCAAAGTTTCTTGCTGAATGGGTATGCGCGCTTGTGTGTGCGTGTAAACCCGAGTAAGACAGAGTGTGCGCGTGTAAGCGTGAGTGCACGCGTTTATGTCAGAGTAAGCATGTATAAGGCTGTTTAAAGTGTTGTAAGCGCATTTGCGCTGGTGTGCACGCGTGTTAACCCGAATAAGCAAATTTTAGTCCGTGTAAGCGTGAGTGCGCGCGTTTAAGTCAGAGTAAGCATGTATAAGGCTGTTTAAAGTGTTGTAAGCGCATTTGCGCTGGTGTGCACGCGTGTTAACCCGAATAAGCAAATTTTAGTCCGTGTAAGCATGTGTGCGCCCATGTTAGCTGCTGTGCATGTGTTTGCGCTTTGTGCGTGGCGCTCCCCCCCCTGAGGAAACAAAAAGGAAAAAGGAAGCACAACAAATAGTAGGAAGCTACCAGGGAGTACTAGCAGAGCTAGCAGGTGAAAACAATCAGAATCAGGCAATTACACAGGCAGTACACTAGCCAGCCCAGCCTAGCACTTAAAACTCTGCAAACAACAGTCCAGCATGTTTCTCACAACAGACATATCATATCCGAGTAGGTGGTAAGTGACTGAGTAGAGCTGGAGTTACTGCATCTGAACTGTGCAGGGCATCTGTGTGAGTCCCTAGATCTGCTTGGTGAGGAACTTCCGTGGCCAGTACAGTTGCTGCAGGTGTCGGGTAAGGTACACCCCAAATGTGGCATTGTAACCAAGCATGGATGTGATGAGTATAGGGGCACAATGACCTCACTCGATCTAGATGTGAAACCATATAGGATAAGGTGGCCCACATAGAAGGTGTGTCCAATCACTTTGGCAACGTGTATGTCAAAGGTGACAGTACGAACAAGTGATGTCCCCAAACCCCTAACAACTCCTTCCGTATGTAATGGAGTACTACCTATGTGGTAATGTGTGGGCATGTTGTTATTCCCAAAGGGGATGACTATGCAACTAATGGCATTTAGCTGTAGGCCATGGCTCAGGCACCAGTCATCCATCTCTGTGAGACCCTGTTTGAGTATGCATGTGGCAGCTGGAGAGTTGATCATGGCACCCAGTTTGCAGTCAAGTGCAAACATGTTCAGCCATATTCCCCCTGTGGTAGCCTGTACATCAGACAAATATATACTGAACAAGAGAGGTCCCAGGACTGAGCCATGTGGGATGCCACGTGTAACTGGTGTATAGTCAGACATTGCACCTGCAATTCTGACCATGTGGGTGCTATCCCTGATCCAGGTATCAATCCATTGTGTGAGATATGTGTCCATATCGACGCTGGTGAGCCTATGCATAATGACCCAGTGGGTTATTGTGTTGAAGGGTTTTGTAGGGTTCAGATAGGCTGTGTGGACAGCTGTCCCTATATTGATGGACCTGTTAGCCATTTAAAGAATACAAACAGGTTCAAGAGGCAAGATCTGCCCACAACAATGCTGAAATGTGTAGGACACAGTGTCTGTAGGTTCCCGATGTCTATGTGTATGAGTCCTATGACAATACTCTCCATAGCTTTGCAGAACAGGCTACTTAGGCTTATAGGGCAATATTGTCTGTGGTCCATTGTGACACCAACTGTGTGGAGCAGGACCACTCTTGCTGTACGCCATTCCTTGGGTACATATCCTGTGGTAACTCTGATGTTGAACAGTGATGTAATGTGAGGGTTGCGCCTGTCATGATGCTCATGTAAGATGCAGGCTGGGACACCATCTGAACACATTGATACTGTGATGTACGCTTTGGGGAGCGCAGCACTCACCTGTTACTGTGTGATGTCAGGGAGGTTATACTTTGTTGGGATGGATAGTTGCTCCTTAAGGGGGAGGGGTGGGAGACATCTGCACTGAAGCTATTTGCCAGGATGTTGGCAATGCCAGTGGGTTCAGGGTAGGTTTAGTCAGTATGCAGTAACTCACAGCATATCAGTGAGTGTTCACCCAGGTTCCTGACATAACTGAAGAAGGCTGTGTGATTGTCCTACATGTCTGTTGCAATTGTCTGGTAGAAGTGGCCCTTAGAAAAGTTCATGAGTGATTGTAGCTGTCTGCTAGTACAGATCACAGATGCCTTCCCAGTCTGGGATTGTGCTCTATCATGTAGTAGCTTCCTCCTGACACTGTACAGCTTATTAATGGCTGGGGTCTACCACACAGGTCCCCTGCAATTGAAGTAGTGAGTCCTGTTGTTATTTGGGATAGCACAATCCATGCAGTCTGCTAGGTGTCCATAGAATGTGTATGTAAAGGATGCAGCAGTGTGAGCCGTATTTGCCACTGTCTCAGGGTCTCTGAAGGATACCACTTTGCTTCGGTGACATGAGATGGTGGCTCATGAGAAGTTCACCAAGATTACCCAGGATGGGTGTGTGGAGGGTATATGTATGTCCAGTGAGATACATGTGTGTTCTGACCTTACCAATGAGGGATATATCACTGGTGTGGAACATAGAGTCCCCATGTTGGTGATGTTCAGGTCCAATATGTATTCCCCCTTGTGGCTGTGCTGACTGGTTATGCCATAGCATATGAGTCTACAAATTGTAGCGACTGTTGAGTGTGGGTGTCGGGGCTTGAGTAGTATCCCCAGTCAGTATTTGTGTATATGAAGACACACAATATAATGGTGTCTGTGGAGACCTTCATATTCTCCATAGTTCCCACGAAAGCCAAGAGTGGTCCCTGAGTTTGGGAGTGTGTTCTGTAGCAGGCAACAAACTGAAAGGCAGTATTGCACAATGGTAGTTGTATATGTATGATCTTTGATGCTTTGTGCAGTGCTACAAACCCGGAGGTGTGTGTATCTGTGCTGCATATGGATACTCCCCCTAGTTGTGTTGTCTGTTCCAAGTCTTGTTGTCAGACAGCATGGTATGAAACATAACCTGGTAGTGCTGGTGTGCATAAGTGAGCCTGAACCAGGCGTCTGTCAGTGCACAGATATCGCTATCCTCCATAGTGAGGAGAGTCCTCAGTGGCCGCAATATGAGGTTAACACGGCTGTTGTTGAGCAGCACTACCCTTAGTTTCATTTAACCTGTAATGTCTATGGAGGTGTGTTTGTCTTCTGAGCCCTGCTTAAAAAAGGCATTATGGTGGTAGCAAGAGCCTTAGCCAGCATTCCAAAGTCCAAGGGTGACAGGTGCAAGCTGTCCATAGTGAAGCTATGTGGCATGTTGAGCATGTCACCATACTCTGATGACAGACACTGTATCCCCTATGAATTAAACAAATTTGTTAGGCAACTGTTAAATGTGATATGTGTGTCCGTGTACTGTGACATCATACTTGGTGGGTGTAAGATGCTAGACAAGGTCAGGGTCATACTGGCCTAGGCTACATGATCAGAGTGTTCCTCCATGTATCATGTCATGTGGTCCAGGGAGTAACATCTCAGGTTATACACACCAGCATGGACAATGATGGTGCCAGTCCTGTACTTGCTTTGGAGTGACCTGACTGCCTGTGTTATGTGGCAGATCTTGGCACCCAACAGACAGCCCAAAGTGACTATTCCCTTGTCAAGGCTGGTGAGTAGTACGTCAGTGTGTCTGACAATAAGTGTCGCCTATTACAAGTGTATTAGGTGTGTTGTTTAGCCCGAAGGGCAGTGATTGTGTGTCACACTGACATTGTGAACTATGTGATATGTGGGTATTGTAGTGGGGTAGCAGGTGTGTGTGTGTCTGCTTTGGAGGTCTCTGCTGCTTAGGTAGAGTACATTTACAGCATCCGAGTATGTCTACATGTGATAATGTGGTTTGAGTGCTGTTGCTAGAGGATATGTGAGACTGATATGTGGTGTGTGGTTACCTTCACCACCTGATAGACTGTGCCAGTCATGGGTCGAGAGAGTTCAGCACCCTGTATGTCTATTTAGGTGCATCTCACACATATATCTGAGTTTGTTGGGAGGAGGAGAGGGTTGTCTGTGTACATGAGGCAGATTTGACATTGTGTCAATATCACAATATCCACCAGCTGGACTGAAGAGTACACACGAAACTGACCCCTGAACATGACAAGATATTATCATGACATACTCTGTAGCCTGATCACAAAGAATCAGTAGGGTGTTAAGCATGTAAAAGAGTATAACAGGGATTAGTGCTCATGTTCGTTGGTGTTTTGTAAAGAGTAGCTGAGAAGGAGTCCAGGCTGAATCATGACACCTCCTTCAGCTATGTTATAAATAGCAATGTACACCCATATATGTCCTGAGTTAGGGCAAACTGTACCTGAGTGACAATGCCGACATCATGACAGACAGGTCCATATGTACATACCCATCTCCCACTGACAATAGTCCACATCATCATACCAGGAGATATCACATGTAGAATGGATGAGCAGCTACCCCCACTGCCAAAAGCATGGCAGCAAGTGGAATACATTGATTCCCAATATGTGTCATGCACAAACTACAGAACAAACAGATCATGCACCTGAACAGTCAGCTGAGCCTCACCCCCTACACAGGATGTGGAACCGTTGAATGTGTCACAGTTATATATGGCACTCCCCACAAGTGTTGGTGCACAACACACCATGGGAAGTCAAGTCCAGTACGCCTATGACATCTGATCTGCAAGGTCATGGAGTCCATCATGGTTGCAGTCATAAACTGAGCTATTGGAAGCTGACATACACACAACTCTACCAACCATTGTATGTTCATGTGCGGATCATGGTTCCCAAACATGCTAGACTGTTTGCAAGGCAGCCACCCAGGACATACATCAATGAACACATCTACACGTGTCACATAGACTTTGAATAGCCCTTTATCAACATCCCAGACACATGTAGTATCCACAAAACCAACAAGCTGTGCATAAATATGTGTTGACATATGACGGAATGTCAATGTGTCCACAGATAGATCACACAAGGTAAGGATTCTGAGGTTTTGTGCAAGCTGTTAACACCTGCTGACCCACATGGACCATTCCTGGAATGGCATAAAACAAAGTGTACACACATCACCATGTCCAGTCTGATGATGTCACCATCCTACAAATACAGCCGGAGAAGGAAAACCAGCCAGTAAAGCAAATAGCGCACTGTGCTAATGCATTTCTCTCTAGTATCATAACATAGTTAGGTAGGGCTTTGAATCCTGCAAACAATGAGTGTGTGTGTATGTGTGCGGTTTCCTTTGAGAGGTGTTCCCTTTTTGGAGACTGTGAAAACTCACTAAAAGAGGTAGATTCCTCTTTGGAAAGACTGATGATGTCACCATCCTATAAATACAGTTGGAGAAGGGAAAACAGCCAGTAAAGCAAATAGCGCGCCGTGCTAATGTGTCTTTCTTATGTGTCATAACATAGTTAGGTAGGGGTTTAAATCCTGCAAACATTGAGTGTATGTGTGTGCGGGGTGTGTGTATGTGTGCAGTTTCCTTTGAGAGGTGTCCCCTTTTTGGAGACTGTGAAAACTCACTAAAAGAGGTACATTCCTCTTTGGAAAGACTGATGATGTCACCATCCTACAAATACAGCCAGAGAAAGAAAACCAGCCAGTAAAGCAAATAGTGTGCCATGTTAATGCATCTCTCTTTAGGATCATAGCATAGTGAGGTAGGGGTTTAAATCCTGCAAACAATGAGTGTGTTTGTGTGGAGGGATGTGTGTATGTGTGCAGTTTCTTTTGAGAGGTGTCCCCTTTTTGGAAACTGTGAAAACTCACTAAAAGAGGTACATTCCTCTTTGGAAAGACTGATGATGTCACCATCCTATAAATACATCCGGAGAAGGAAAACCAGCCAGTAAAGTAAATAGCGCACCGTGCTAATGCATTTCTTTTTAGTATCATGCCACAGTTAGGTAGGGGTTTGAATCCTGCAAATGCTGACTGTGTGTGTGTCACTGTTGGTCAATGCGGTGTGGGTTTTGCTTTTACTATGGTATGACATAGTATGATTACAACAGTAAGTGCATTGCACACATCAGGTATCTGCGTGGCAAATATATATGTGTACATGTCCCCTCAATCAGTACATAGGTGTGAAGCCTGCATACTACATTAATACATTTGTTTCCATTGACAGGTTTTGCCACTGCTTCTCAGATCGTATGTCACATATGTATGTATGTGACAAGACCGTCCACTGTCGTGTTCTGTGGCACACACACCCATGACAGTTACTTAAGAGTAGTATGAGTGAGAGTGTATGCCTGGGGTATATGTCAGACATGGTCATACACAACAAAGTCTGCCAAGAATGGACAGTCTTTATAGGTGTATGACTGCCTTGTGGATATGCATTCAGGCCTCTAATGTCTCATGTGATACACTGTGGGACTCCACAATACCTATGTATATGTGGATACCAAGGGACACATGACATAACATGGGTCTGTATGTACACAATGGTACCCAACATACATGTTGAGAGCTACCACCTGTGTGGTACTGATGAGATAGTATGTATAGTACATGAGGATGACTATGCCATAGTCAGCTTACTGCTATACAGCATGTATCAGACAACAGGTATCTGTCTGTATGATACCCTTGTGTAGGATATGCGTCCCATCCAGGGAATGCATTGTAGGCCAATCCATGCATTTCCAGATTTGGATGGAGACATCCCTAGTGTGTCTGCATGTACCTAAGGGGGCTATATGACAAACAGGTGTGGTCACAGTAATGGGTGGTGGTCATTACCATTGGTTAGTGTTATAGTGTAGCACCGGAAGGATCCAATTGATATTGGGTTCCCTACTACTGTGTGTCATTTGTCAGGACATCATCCAATGATTGCTTATAGTCATGCTGTTGATGTTGTGTATACTACCAGACCGCAAATCATTGACAGATATTAAAGGTATCACCCACAGCATAGTGTCAACCCATGTCATCCACATGACTACCCATGTTAGTACATAACTGTAGTAGAATGCATACTGGCCATTGAAAGATGCTATGAGATGTTAACAATGTGTACGACAGGGTATGCCACACGTCCCATGTGTCCACTATGCATGTATATTCAGACAGTGCGCACCCACCATGTTCACAGATGTACATTTGCTAATCTGTACTGCACACATCACACACGTACTGTCCACTCACTAACACATGCTGGCAACACATTACACTTCAGCCAAGTGGCACATGGGTGGATAAAACATACTCAGATCTAGCAGTGGTGTAAACAATGCTACATTGACAATCAGAGCTTTGATGCATAATGTCTGCTCAGATATACCTACAAGGATGTAGTTACACTTCCTTGTTGACAACTTGCTATTATTGCTACACTGCTATAGTGTCACCCTGTGCATCAGCACCATGTTAGCCTGTCCCTCCGTCAATAATGCAGATGATAGGAGGTGGCACAGGTATCATCATATGCACAGGGCATTTTGTTGTTTGCCAGAGCCTGATATTGACCCATCCAATCGACATGTCTGTGTGTGTGTGTGTGTGTGTGTGTGTGTGTGTGTGTGTGTGTGTGTGTGTGTGTGTGTGTGTTTGTGAGGGACAACATTACAGCATTGGCCAATGTTGATGTAATGTGTGTGTGTATGTGTGAGCCCTAGTTGTTTGCTTAATGTGTGTGTGTCTGCATGCACACAGCTCCAACATGTGGCTGCCATATACGGTAGTTTGTGGGACAGCCACAGACTATACCTGCTAGGCTGTACAGATCACTGTCTCTGGCCATGGACACAGTACCTGTGCCTGGCAGGGGTGCTACGGACAGTATCGGGTACCAACCCTGACTGGATACTGTCATCAGAGGCAGAGGTATGACGATTGGACCCATGTCCCTACTCGGACTGGCCAGAGCCACGTGCACTTGGTCTACTGGGACGGTCCATGGACAGGCCAGCCCCAGTATTGCTGGGGCTGGTACTACCACTATGGAAGTGGCTGTGAACTGTGGGCCGTCCGCGACCACTGCCAGCTGTTGCTGTTGCTGGCATGCGTCCGCTTCGAAGTCGCAACCATCCCACATGGTCCTGGCTCAAGGAAGACATGTTGTGGAGGGCATCTATTGTCTCCCCCCAGTGTCTATCAACGACCTCAGTGTAAGTCCGCATGGCACCAGCAAGATCATGGATGCTGCCATTGATAGCAGTGTAATGTGCCCTCTGCGCCCTAAGTCCCTTCCTGGTGTACCTTTCCATATGTGCCTGAGCCTGCATTACAGCCCGGAACATACTGGTCATCATAAGACCTGTGAGAGCACGCCAGCCAGTGGCAATACGACCAGTGGTGCTCCCCCGAGAACCCCTGGACCTCCGCCTATGTGGTACCATTCCATGTCTATGGCTATAGCTGCTGTGAGGGGATGCAAGTGCCATGGGTACCACACTCTCCTGGTCAATGCCACCTGTATGCTGTCCCTCGCCTATGGCCATTGGTGGTGAGGGATGTATTGACAGTATGAGTGGGCGCATAGATGGGGTTGAATGCTGTGTACTGTTGATTGGCGGACCAACGACAGACCCTGTCAAATCTCCCTGTGCCAAAATACATGTGTCATCTTCACCACTATTCATGGCAGTGGCTTCAGGTCGGCTGCTGGTTTCGCCAACCCCTAAGTCAGCGCCTGTGAGAGGAAGACAGGAAACACACTTTATGGTCTGCACATGCACACATAGACACATGCACAAATGCACACATGAACACATGCACACATGAACACATGCACACATGCACACACGAACACATGAACACATGCACACATGCACACATGCACACATGAACACATGAACACATGGACACATGGACACATGAACACATGCACACATGGACACATGCACACATGAACACATGTACACGCACACATATACACATGAACAAATGTACACAGGAACACATGCACACATGCACACATGCACACATGAACACATGCACACAGGAACACATGCACACTCCTCACTACAGCAGATACACACACACAACAGCAATTCAAAACATACTCAATAGTGGTTGAAGGTGGGTGACAATATCACGAGGCAAATAGGCACATCACACATGTCAGCATGCAGAATATGTGTTGATCAAGTCCATGCAGTGTGAGTGTAGACAGCCAAGTTAATGACAGTGTACATGGCTGTGGTGCATGTGTGTGCATGTTCAGTGATTGCCTACACCCTGGAATACAATGTGTACAAGGACATGACATTTCTGTGCAAGTATTATAAGCTCTGCAATGTCCTGTGCACCATCACTCACAGGTATACATACCATGTCTGAATGCGGTGTCTGTGTCTGTAGCAGATAATTGTGGACACAGGTGTAGCACATGCATGCTATATACACACATGGGATGAGTGGTGCATGTATATGTGATGGAATACCAATCCTGGACATGGCCATTGTACAGTGGTTATGGTGACTGTGGGTCATAATCCAGATATGCCAGTGCCAGCCATGACATTGCATGGTACATGACTGCAACAGTCAACATCACACATACCCAATGTGTGTCATGTGACCTATATACCCAATATCATTCCAGGACAAATATGTGTCACTTTGTACAGAATGTGACTGCTATGCATATTGTGTATAATTGCATATGTTTGCACACACACAACATGCTATGCATAATGTGTATAGGTGCATAAGTGTGCACACACACAACATGGAGGTGCAAAGCCATGACAGCTATGTATAGTACTGTGGTCACTGTAACTGTATGGGGTGTAGTACCATTAGCCATCATCATCATGCATCATGTGGTCACTCAAGGCCACTAAAGTGTGCTAGACCACTGCCTAGCATGCTGTACCTCAACCGCAGTGCCATGGCTAAGTTCACAATTACACAGCCACGTTGCACAAGGGTGTGGTGCCCACTAGGAAACATTGCCTAACATGACTGTGTTATGTGTTGAAGAGTGTTGCACAGCCCCATGCTAGGCCCCTACCCCTCAGGTAGGTGTGTGGATGACATGTGGGATACTGAAGTGTGACCTGGCAGCGGATGTCCGGTAACAGTATGTGTGGCATGTTGAGGTGTAATGCGTATGACAAACATGTTATGTTGTTTACATGTGTGTCAACTATGCCTATCCAATGTGCAGTACAGAATTGCCACATTTGTGTCTGGTGCTCTGTGCACTGCATGTGATTGAGGAAGCTACTGACTTTACTGACATGTTTAACGTCTCACAGCAAACATGCACAGCATGCCTTATGCGTAGGTGCATTATGTGTACATGGCCTACACCTCACCTATAACATGCACATTTCAATACCAATTTTAAAGTGTTAACACACTCACCAGCATGTATCGTCTGCCCTGCTGTCATACCAGAGGGACCTACAAGAATATGACACAGTTTGTCAGTGGCCACAACTGTGGCATTGCTACTTTGAGTGTGCTAAACTACAATAGAACAACAGGCATAGGTGTATGGATACTATTCAAAATATCAGCATTGCACACAATAGGCAGCACAACTGCTAAACACAGTACACATCTCACATATGCATAATCTAACAATACAGGTAACAGTAGTCTACAGCTAGGGCATGTTACCTGCATGCTCCATGTCACCATGCTGGGTGGTTCCGGCCTCCATGATGACACATGTGTGATGTTGTTGCTGCTGTAGGCTAGGAGCCACCACACGTAGGAACAGTTCCTCCACTCTGGTTAGGGGGGAATGTATGGCCACCCCCACCACCTGTGGCAAGCTGTTGTCTATGGATATCAGATGCACGCCGCCGGACATGTCTAATTAAATCACTGCAGTGATGGCGTACCTGCTAATATGTCCGGTTATGCATGCCTATGTCATTTACCCAACGAACAAGATCTTGCCACAGTGCAGTACGCTCATGCTGGTGCTGGCTGGCCCTGGAAAACAGCAGGGTATAGTGCTGAACCAGGCTGTGGTGGATTTCCTGTTCCTCTGCGGCTGTGTTGGAGGGATTTCTTTGATGAGCCATAAGCTTGGAAGACAAGTAAATGATATGTGTGAGCAAGTCATGTGGCACACTTAACATTATACAGTTCAGATATCAGTTAACTGCCATATATAGCATGTGTTCGTTTGTCAGAGGATACACACATTCAATAACACATATCAGTGCTCAGCCCACAACTGGCTGACAGTGCCTGCCACACTCCATATAACAAACCAGTATACACCAGTACTCGGCACACTGTTTGGGATCCAATACACAGCCTCGCCACAGGGGTACATATCAAGCTAATGCATGATGAAATATGTCATCCATTGCAATGAATGTGAAGTACAGTTACAGTATAACCAGTAACCCACCCTAGTCATTGATGCCATACCCCTACCTAATATATGTGCACAGTTGTTAATATAGCTGGCATACTGCTGTAACAGAGTATACATGTTGCTAGGTACACACGCAAACCCTGCAATACACTTGTGATTGCGGACATGGTACAGGCATCATTACACACACATCAGACATTCATACAACACACAAATGTATGCTGACACAGATGAGTATTTCCTGTGTACCTTACAGTACTGTGTGCCCCTACTTACAGATACCTATGCCTGAGGTATGTAATCTGTGCAGACTACAGGAAGCACACAAGACAGTGTTACCAGGGAATGCAAACATACACCATACTGTGCTGTTTAGGCCTACAGCTTCAGGTAGTACAACAGTTCAAATGTCAGCTGGATTCATTAGCAGTACCACTTACTGAGCATACATGTATTGCTTCAGCCTACGATGGGACACCACAGTCGTACACAAGTAACTACGTCACAACATATGCCATCCTACTATGTCTGCATCCCAATAACTGACACATCTTTCTCTGGCCTCACACCTGGGACACAAACGACCATGACAGAAACAACCTCACACTAAGCTATCACACCGTTACAGACCTTGCACACATTCACTGTCACACTCATTCTACTTCACATAGCAGGTATTGCACTGAGTACATGTGTGTGTGCATTGTGTCATAGGTAGGCCTACAGCAGCCTACCCATATGCTACCCTGGCCTTTGACACACATGTAATTTGATTTCACTTGCTCCTGTCAACCGGATACACAGAGGTGATTCCCAGGGCATGTTACCTATCTCCCAGACAATCATCAGGGGTATGTATGACATCTTCTACTGAGGAGCCTTGTTTGTTAATGCTGGGTGATTTACTCCAGAGTTTGGCATATTTGACAATAGGAGACTATCCCTCCAGCATGTGCTGTTTAGTGAGGTGGCGGGGATTAGGGACCAAGGCTGTGTAGCCCGGTGGGATTGTGAGGTGTTGACATGGTGGTTGTCTGACTGCTATGGGTGTGACATACCTCTGTATGTTCGGCAGAGGTAACCTCTGGGTGGCCGGTATGCAACACACTGTAGCTGTGGTTATGTCAGTCAGTCTGCATAGTGCATGTGTTTGAGGGCAGTATTACTCTTTGTAAGGTATGTCTGTGGCCTTTCCACTTGCTGTAGATGTGATGACACGTACCATGTAGACAGATTACAAGACTAGTGTGGCACTGTGAATATCAAAGGGGAGGCTACTGTCCACCTGTGTCCCATGTTCCCTTCTGACACCTTCAGTGTTAGGCAGGCAACCACCTATCTGGTAGTTAGTGTGTAAAGTGTTTTGGAATGGGGTATGGCACTGCAGTATCAACACTGGTGTTCAGTCCATGCCTTGGTCACCAGGCTCCTGTTGCAATACGTCTGACCCCGTGTCTCCCTCTCTCACTAAATATATATATATATATTCAGATACATATACAAACATATCTATGGTAGTTAGTGGGTGACGTGTTTTGGAATGGGGTATGGCACTGCAGTATCAACACTGGTGTTCAGTCCATGCCTTGGTCACCAGACACCTGTTGCAATACACACACACACACACACACACACATATATATATATATATATATATATATATATATATATATATATATATATATATATATATATATATATATATACACACATACTTGTAAACATCCATTGCTGTACATATACATGCACATATAGGCACATATACTGCCCACCTTTCATGGTGGGAATATCAATTATGAAACAGTTGTGAGACATACAATTATGTAATAATATTGCACAGTGTTGTGCAGAATGCATTACGCTGTCCTCGGGCCGTATATCTGTAGCAGACCTCACTGGCTGTAACTCAGTCCCACAGCATTTAACCACCACATGACATATACCTGCACTGCTTGCTGTTTTCAATGCCACACACTACAGCCTACTATGTGCACATAGCAACCTTCAGCTACATATGTCCAGCCTTCATTAACAGTTGCAGTATGTCCCTTGCCCTATGCACATCTGCATATACATATAGATACGGACTGCTACCACATATGGGGGGTTCACAGTAAGTAGAGTACCCTTCAGACACATCATTCGGATGCCAGCAAATACATCTCTGTTACATACCTTACCCTTGTATTTCTCACCTCTGTCTGTTCTACCTGTTGACGTGTTTTATTTATTTTTTTTGGTTTGGTGTCTCCAACTGCCTCTGTTTGTCTGTCTGTCTTTGTCTGTCTGTCTCTCTCGCTCTCTCTCTCTCCAGTTGCTGCAATGATATTATTGCATGTGTGGACAGCAAGTACAGGCTGCTTTTGTAGGTATCTGCACATGTGCATGTGATGGCCTCTGCACCAATTGGTGCCCACCATTTAGTAATTGCATGCAGCCTGCTGTGTGGTAATTGCAGTTCTTACTGTGATTTCAGGACACTGCTATAAAATGATAGGCTAGGTAGGCATAGACCTTTCAGTTTTGCAAGGTGGAGACCATGCTTGTTTGCTGTGGACACTGTTGTGTCAGTTAGAAGGTTGGTATATGTCTCATATCTGAAGCTGGGTTGTAGCCAGTGAAATGCATGTTGTACTGAAACCTGACTGTTGCTTCTTCCAGTACACTCTTCCCAGTGTGTAAGTTTATTCACACCTCCTAATGCTAACACTGGATACATGGGTGTATGTACTTTCTTTTGGAATTAGGGAATTAACTGGCATACAACATTAGTTATTGCAATGTATTCCTATGGCTTTCCTATTTTCCCTTTACATTCACTCCTTGTAATGCATGTTATATTTCTTTATTGCAATGTATTCCTATGGCTTTCCTATTTTCCCTTTGCATTCACTCCTTGTAATGCATGTTATATTTCTTTCAGCACCAAGTTATTGAATATCTGCTGTGGCTTAGTGGTACATCATGCAGACTGGTGAGCCCAAGGTGTGGGGTTTGAGACTGACAAGGGTATTTTATTTTGCTGCTGAGCAGTGCAAGGGCCTTGTCATACAGAGTGACTAAGGCACTTTTAAGCAGTTGTAAGTGGGTTTCCGCGGGTTGGCGATGCTTAGTGATGCTAAGCTACGCTTAGCTTAGCTTATTTTATGTTAGCAATACTAAGCTAAGCTTGACGTAGCTTATCATATCTTAGCAATGCTAAGCTAAGCACACACATGCGCACCATGGTGCAAACACGCTTACTACTGTTTACAAGTGCTCACTTCCGCTAACCCCCGCACTCATTTCTTTGACAGAAGAGTAAATGGGGAGATAGGAATGTGGTGATAAAGGGTGCACAAAGAGGGGAAGACAGTAGGGTAACCAGCTTGGGATGAACACGATGGGTGTGGAGAAGGTCCATAGCTGCCCATTTCTTTACCAGCAACAGCTGTGCATATGCAATACATTAGGTGGGATATTTGAAACTTTCCACCCCTGAGAGAGGGGTGAGGACAACTAAGTATGTTGTACTACCAGTTATGACTATCAGGCACATGCACTGTTTGTGAACAGCTATATTGTCATTAGTACGTTACTCATTTCTGAACAGTTTGAGGTTTGTTTGTGTTGACATTAGCACAGTCTGCTCAGGACAACTGGACATATTTCTGTACTGTGTATGCCTACCTACACCCTTGGTTGTGCCTGACTACACGGGTATATAGTACCTTTGGGTAGGGGAGCAGAACTGCAGAGTGCATTATTTATTATCGTGTGATGTTTATCTTACTGAACATGCAGAGTTGCTGTGTACCTGTAAGTCTATGAAGGCTTGTAGTCTGTCTGAGTAGCTCCCACCTGTGGACATATCCAGATGGTAGACAGAGGTCAGCCTAGTATTCTTTTACTGTGCACCACAGCAGTCTTTTCAGCACCTGAACAATGGCATTATCACAAGTGGTTGCTAGCAGTACATGGCTACATCCTTTGATATTTCTGTGTTGTACTTCTACATAAGGGCATGCTTGTAGGATTCATTCTACAGCTATTTGCAGAGTGTGTAACAGCAGACAAGCTGATATGCCTGTGTGTTTCTGACTCTTCCAGGCCTCAGATACTCTCACGTATATATTTGAACAGCCTCAGGGAAAGGTACATATAACTGGGATACACCTGTCATATAGTTCAGACATTTTGCAGTTCAGACTTTGGGGGATTCATAGCATATCTATTACTACACCTTTTCCGATGTGGAAGCGGTGTCTACTCTCACTTATTGACATTTGTCATTAAGTGAGATTCAACACCTTTCTGCCTACTGTTAGTACATTTCACAAGGAGTCAGAGGGGCACAGCTAACATTTGTTTACAAATCAGGGTCATCACTGTAGAGCAGTCTCTGTTGGGAGGCCTGGCCTGTGACCTATGCAAATATGCCAGTGTTTATCCTGCTCTGATATTGTGTTGGGTTTGTAAGCTGCTACTGTAACCTTATTCCCTACTAGCATGGCTGATTCTCTTTTCACAGTCATGTCATGCAATTCAACAACACCTGCTGGTTAAGGCCCACAGAACAAGATTTGTGTTATGCTATTCCTATTTTCCCTTTACATTCACTCATGGTAATGTATGATATATTGCTTTCAGCACTAAGTTATTGTATATCTGCTGTGGTGTAGTGGTACTTCCCGGGTTCCAGACTGACAAGGGTATTTTATTTTGCTGCTGAGCAGTACAAGAACCTTGTCATACAGAGTGACTAAGGCACTTTTAAGCAGTTGTAAGCAGGTTTGCATGGGTTGGCGCGATGCTTAGCAATCCTTAGCTAAGCGCACACAAACTCACACCCCGCACCCCCGCTAACTACTGCTTAAAAGTGCTTACTCCCGCTAAACCCTACGCTAATTTCTTTTAAAGAAAAGAAAATGGGGAGATAGGAAAGTGGTGAAAAAGGGGGCACAAAGAGGGAAACACAGTAGGGAAACCAGCTCGGGATGTGCAGGATGGGTGTAGGGAAAGTCCATAGCTGCCCATTTCTTTACCAGCAACAGCTGTGCATATGTTTGAAATTTGGTGTGAAATTTGAAACCTTCCACCCCTGAGAGAGGGGTGAGGACAACAAAATATGTTGTACTGCCAATTAGAATTATCAGTTTACATGTCCAGCGGACATGTATGCGAACTGGGCAGCTATGTATGGGGCGTAATTTTTTTGTGGGAACAGATTGCCCTTTTTTTATTTTTTTTTTTCAGGTGAGAGTGGAATGTGAGGTAGAGGATGCAGTTATATTTGAGGAGGTAGGTTGGGGAGGTAAACAGACAAGACAGACAAGATGCATACAGGGGTGGAGTTTGACACATGGGGTGGGTGAACACAATTGACGGGTAAGGATGTTTGGAAATCGCAAGCCCATGAGCCCACAGATGGTAACAGTGGAAGTGAGATCCCCACCCATGGGCAGTCACCACTGCACCTTCACAGCCCTGATGGTGGCTGCGCTGGGGGCTGAGTAGGATGGGCAGGCTCACCCGAGAAATGCACCACTCTCGCCTCATGCTGGCATAGGGGATCAGCGACTGAACGCTGGATCTCCCTACGCACCACAGCCCGGACCCTTCGAAGGGTGACAGGTGGCCCTTCACTGCCCATGCTTGCACAGGGGGGACGAGCCCCATCCCCTGCAGCGCTTCCACCGGAAGGTGGCACAGGACAAATGAAGGAGGGGAGCCCGGGCTGGGCACCGGAGCTGCTGGTGCCAGGTGCACTCGCCAACTGAGGAGGGACAGGTGGGTCCGCTGGGACCAGCCTTCCCATACGTTCTGTGATTAGGTGTGTTTACTTACAACATAAACAACAGTATTCCAGATTACTTGTAACAGCATGCAGTAATATTCCCATTAACCCAACACAACAAGTTTCTAACAGTTGAACAGCAAGCATAACACATGCATATCTTGAACGACAGTGGATATTCCAACAGCATGCAGGGATGTTTGGTAGCAACAGGCCACCATGAACGTGGTGTTTGAACAGGGCACATGCATCAACATCAATGCAAATATTTATAAAACAATAGGACATATGTCCCAAGAAATATTTAAGGTTACACATACCCATTGAGGTGTGGAATTGCATGGTATATGCACATATGGTAGGGTGTATAAAAAACCTTGGTTAACATCTTATAATGACCTTTTAGTCTACACTACATTCCCAGTGACTGCAAGTGTATATCCCCTACCTGTATTATTACACTTGCCACCATACATTAGGTTGTGCCATGGGTTTGGCTAGTTCAATATATGCCTGACCTATATCTGACATACTAACTGTCCAGGATGCAGATGTTACTGCTACATAGTTCTTGTTTGCATTTATATTTCTTTATCTACATATCTGGATGTTTTCACATGACATTTTCACTTCAATTTGTACAGAACCCTGCATTTCTTGACACGCACTCACATTTCTGGTGAATAATTACATGCTACACGTGTGCCAGGTTTACTTATTCATGCCAGCCAGTAACTGACTATTGTGGACTGTATATATGTTTCACAGCTACTAGCACTTCCATCACCCACTTTATATAGGACTGCACATTTTCAAACAGTACTATTTGTATAATGCAAAGGTACAACAACATTTCAGACTCTGTGACACAGACACACTCTGGGTTTTAAACCTTTATTAATGACATTGCACACTTTTCCACAGGCTCACTCCTTTATTTGTTTTAACGGTGTTTATGGCAGACATGTTCAAGACATATTATACCTTTATTAATAGGTTAGAACAATCTTTTTTCAGGCTCACTCACTTATGTTATATGACAGTGCCTGCAGGGATATTATTCCAGACATATGTTACCTTTCTTAATGGGTTACTACACTCTTTTTCTGCCTCTCTGACATTTTTATCTGACAGTACATGCAGAGGACTTATTCAGGCAATTCTATGGCTGTTCTATTGGACTACAACACTTTCTTTCATGCTCCCTCCCATATTATTATTGGACTACAACACTTTCTTTCATGCTCCCTCCCATATTTTATATAACAATACATACAGAATAATCACTAACCTGCCTAGTGGCGCAGCCTTAGCAGCCTATCAGCATAGGCTTGCTGATTCGCAGCACGGTCACCTGCAGCTGTAAAGTAAATGAAGGGATATTGAGACATACCTATCCGTTATACATACTCCATTATCAATTCTTACATACTGCATTCCATGGCTACATACTCAGTTGTGGGGCATTCTGCATCCCACGGGCCTCCTGTATCCACTGGTTCAGGCAGTCCTGCTTTCATCTCTTCAGGTCTGCATGGTGGTGACGGACCTGCTCACCAGTCCGAGGAACACCTGTGGCACTGGTGAGGTCACTAGTTAACCGGTTCCAAGCCTCTGCCTTGTCCTCCGTCCCTTGGAACTGGCCCTGCAGGAGTCTTGTCTCGTGACGGTGGACAAGGAGCCAAACCATGTATTTGGACTCCTCGATGCCCCAACGTTGCGCTCAGAAGTGTGAACCCTCTCCTGCTCCTGCCATTCTGACTGCAAATGTGAGCTACAATCAGTTATGTGAGTATTCCCGCCTATGGGGCTTAAATATGCTGCATTTCCCACACTTTTTTGTGATTGGCCATTTTGTAATATCCTCGGCTGACTGCAGACCTGCTTAGTAATGGTTAAACTACCATTCGTAAGTTTATGAATGTTAATAGTGGCTGCTTCCCCTATGTTGGCATGGCTTAGTGGTTCTGTACTTTGATTATGATGCAGAAGAGTCCTGGGTTCAAACCTTCTCATTCTTTTATTTTAATACTGTCTAGACAGGCTAGGGGGTGTGGCTGCATTTAAGCAACTTAGCTCTACGTTGCTCCCCAGTGCCCTACGGTGCCGTGGTTGGCGCGGCGCGCACATCTGCATAAACACATTGCGCTGGGTAAAGTGCTTTTAAACTTTGGGCAACTCTATTGCGCTGGGTAAAATGCTATTACACTATGGGCAACTCTGTTTAGCTGGGTGAAGTGCTATTAAACTATGGGCAACTCTGTTTAGCTGGGTAAAGCGCTATTAAACTATTGGCACCTCTGTTTAGATGGGTAAAGCGCTATTAAACTATGGGCACCTGTGTTTAGCTGTGTAAAACATTGCTTAACAGCAGGCTATTATATATCTGGGTCCTTTAAAAATATATATTTTGTTCACTGATACATTGGCCATGCCACTGCTTTTAATAAAATTGTAATCATATATGTCTGGTATTATTTCAAATACTGATTTAAAACATAAATAAGAAGGGGAGTGGTGGGACTCGAACCATGAATGCCTTCTCTTTATGCATACGGTCTACCATTATGCTATTGCTATTTGGATTAATTTGCATAAGTAGTTCTTATATGCTCTTCAATGTCACAAATGCTAACTGTGGTTAAGCAATGGGCACACCCGTGCAAACAAGCGCAAATACGGGCAGCTATATCGTGGATTTAAAAAAAATAAAATTAATATTTTACATTTTATAACTGTGATGGGGGTTTACAGTGTCAGGGAGTGTGGTGTTGGGTGCAAGTACATTTGAGTGAACTCGCTCTTGTCTGTTGACATTATGCTTTTTAAAACCTTGCAGGGGCGTGGACTTTTAGACTGCTCGGCAGTCGGACATGCCCCCTGCTTGCCTACTCAGTCTGTGTAAGAGTTACGGATGAGTCAGCGTGCCCTTATGAATATTCATGGCACGCTGACGTCATACCGTTCAACTGCAGCCTCCGAGTAAGACATATTAAGTCTTACACAGAGGTTTCGTGAATCCGGGGGTATGGCTATGCTCAGGAAATGTTAGCAAATTAAAAAAAAACATCAATGAGGTAGGAGGTAGATGAAAGTAAGGGTTGTAGGCTTGAATTATTTGCTTATGATTGAGTTACAGTTTTAGAAAGAAAAAAGTGTGAGAGTAGGTAGGACTGAGAAAAAAATTATATCTGAAAGGTGTAGCAGGTTAGAGGGTAGTTATAGAAAATAGGATATTCTGAGAAAATTTTGTAACAGTTTTTGATTGTGAACTGGAAAATGTAAAAAACATGTATTATAAGTTTGGGATTAGGGAATTTGATTTGTTATTGACAAAAGTTATAATATGCTGATACATATAACAACTGTACTAACAATTAAAATTATGAATTGGAAATTTGCAATTATTGTCTCTTTACTAGCAATGTTCCTGCAAATTGAAATATATAATGTTTTTTGTAAAACATAAATCTGTTTCACAATTGGCTTTAACCATCTCTTTTAAAAACTTCAGCATTCCATAATCTACTATCAACTAAAATGATTACAAAATAATCCAAACAAATGTCCCTCTATAGCAATAGCTATCCAAAAATGCAATCCCTCTAGATTACTTAGATCTTTAACCAGAATCATCTTCAAATAGTTAACTCACATAATCATTATGGAGATTTTGTATATTTTATATATGTGGTTAAATTATATAATTTATTCCTTACAGACAGTAGGACAGAAAAAAAACAGAAACCCCAGGATTCATGAAGCTCAACACAAGGACGGCGTTAGCCTTGCTCCGACCGTGTGGCGTAGAGATGGCGCAGCAGCACCACATGCATATTAATGAAGGCGCACTGCCGCAACGTTCACATGCATAGGAAACGTGCGCGAGTGCAGGGGGTGTGTCTAAGCGCTGCACGGAGGCGTGAACATGTCGGCTGCAGACGCACAACTTAAAATGCTGAGTAGTACAGCCTGCCCCTAATAATAATCACTCCTGTCAGTATACGTGGATACTGAAATGTATGCAAAGCATACAAGACAGTTCCGCAAACACCAAAATAAAAAGTAAACACAAAGGCACGTAGCTGAATATTGAGTCCCCGTCCCTCAAACAAATGACATTTAAAACCCCGTGCCCGTATGCCATTGTAGTGTTGATTGTTATACCAAGTGGAAGCGAAATGCAGCGTGTTTGCACACCGCTGCCCTTTACTAAGTCTAGCCCAATGGTTAGTGTTACCACCTGTCCCACTTTGTGAGGGGCAGTCCCTCTCTGGGCAGTTGTGTCCTTACTAAAAATATTAAAAATGTTAAATGTCCTGCTATAGTAGGTCATAATTATGTCCCATATTTTATGTAATAGTTCCATAAAGTAGTCATTTCTCTATGTAAAATACCTAAATTTTACAAGAAACAGAATAAGCAACTAAAATGCTACAACAATAAGCTTTCATTTAGGCATAAAACTAAAGTACTATCCTTTGTACTGACCGTGGGTATGTGTCGGCCTGTAAAATCTGATGTGTGTCCTGAAGATGTCCCACTTTAGCCATTTGAAAAGGTGGCAACCCTACCAATGGTCAGAGCATTCGCTCTATATCTGCCCATTTGCAGTCCAGGCTGTCCCTGTCAGGACGGCCCAAAGATGAATGGGTATTACCCGGGTCTACCTACCATGTCATGAAAGATAGGTATTTGCGTGTACTTATGTGCATGCAGTACAGCATGTGGAAGATCAGATATGCCAGGGTTGTCCTCGCAATCATATTGGTACCAGAGATATGTAGAGTACGCAATGTGTTCTGTTGTCTGTGCCATGGGCCATCAACCAGAGAAGGGATGGATGGTGTGTGTGGAATATGGGGGGGTGGTGAGGGGTAATGTGATAATTCGCCAAGGCGAGACTGGGTCAGATGTACAATAGGTGAACTGGAGGTGTACGAGGGAGCAGTGGGTGAATCAGAAAGGAAACCAAAGAACATACATTCACATTCGCAATGCACCCTGACAGGTCATACAGCAGAATACAATCCCACAAACATATGAACATTAAAATGTGCAATACACATGTACAGAAATGTTACCGGCTCACACCCACATAATGGTCTGGCCTGAACTTGAGCCAGCCAACCCCAACACACCTGGATACATAATTGAATACCCATCATCCCCACCACAGCACCCCCCCTTGCTGAACGTCCACCAAAACCACCCATGCTCGGGCTGCTAGCTTGGCGCAGCCATATCTGCACATAGTGCCCCCTACCCACATCTAGTAGGCAGTCACACCCTAGGCAGTCTCAGGCTTGCAAACTAGGTATCCCATGCATGCATAACCCTACCACATTTTTGAATAGCCGTCTGAATGGGGTCCGTCATTTACAATTTTTGGACATCCCTAATGGGATAAGTGTCTGTTCTCAAGATTAGACTTTGTGGCATAACACGATGTCCACCCCTGTTGACATCTGGGCACTAGAGCTACCACCTGCCCCACTTTGCGAGGGACAGTTCCTCTTTGACCAGTTGTGTCCTGCATAAAAATTGAAAAAATGTCAAATGTCCTGAGATATTAGGAGAAACATATTTCCTATATTTAATGTAATAGTTGCATAAAACAGTTGTTTAGTTTCTGAAACATCTAAATGTTATAAGAAACAGAATAAACAACTAAAATGACACAAGAATAAGCATTTATGTAGGCAAAACAGTGAAGTTCTGTCCTATGTACTGGCTGTGAGTATGTTTTGCCTTGCAAAATCTGACGTTTGTACAAAACATGTCCCACTTTGGGCATTTGAAAAGGTAGCAACAGTACCGGGCCCAAGTCAGATTAGCAGTACCTGACCACAACCCTGCTCAGCCTCCACCCGGTCCTGCAGAACCTACGACCCTGGATTAAACACCTGACCATGATGCACATCTCCCCACGTGCATTATCGGGAATAAATACCTTTCACATGTTCCCATGAAGCTTCCCCATAGCCATCTTCCAAATAGTACATGTCGACAAATTGTATACCCTGTCCATGTTCCTCGTCATAATGATGCACACAACCCCTGTATACAAACGGTACAGGTACCTCCCATATGCGGTTGTTCATATACATGGCCATGTATAACTCCAGATATGTAGTCATATATCTATAAATGTACATACTTACATTCGCATAGCTACACATCAAAAATACATGCATATAAGTAGTTGTCAAGTATGTGTCCTATTCATATATATGTATACTTGCAAATGTATACATATGCCTCTCAGAAACATATGAACAGTAACATGTACTATACATATGTACACCAACCGACTGTCACATATGTTGCCAGTACTGTAGAATGCCTGCAGTAAAATCATATATCCTAATTACTATCCATACAGAATGTATCACAGATGGTTTAGTGGTAGAACCAGTGACTATGCTGTTCCCGGGTCCAAGCCATGAAAGGGCTGCTAATTTTAAATGATGCCCACAATAATGGCAGTCGGAAATAGGGTGATTATGGCACCTACAAGCAGAATTAAGCGGGTATGAGTGACGGTAACTGATGGTCATTCAACAGTACGGGAAATGTAAAAATGTATACACCAAAACTAGAACTCGCAACAACTCAATAGTCCAAAAAAGCACACAGATAGAGTTCTAGTAAAATAGTCACGATCCACTGTTCAATTCTTTTATTCATCCACATAAATCACAAGTTTAGCGCTTTCATCTACCTATAGTAGACTTCATCAGAACAATTATTGCACATTGCAAAGACCTATTTATACAAAAATAACCGCCAAAATCTAACAATCAAATAATTAAGTACACAATTATCTTAAAGTCACAGGTAGATCTTATATTATATCCCTGTATTCCTACTCAAAATAATTACATTTTAATAAAATAAATAATGAATATTAAAAACACTACATACATTATTTTTCCATGTTGTCACATTCTTAAACTGTTTCATTAATTAATAAAAATCAATTAATTCATAAAATACTTATTGCACATATTTTATAAAATTTAATATATTGCAACTTTCATATGATAAAATGTATAATTAAAAACCTGAGTATGTTTTAATAACATAATGCCACTGTATTAATTAATAGCACTCATAATCTATATAACATTTCTTAATATGCCTTATAAGTATATTATATATACCAAATGCATAATATAGACGTACATTTCATCCAATTAATTTCTCAAAAGAGGTTTGGTGGGTATACAATCATTTAATCCTGGGGGTATTGCTGCATTCAACCTAATCTGCCACTTTATTTCTTTTTCTGACACTAGGGCCTTAATGTCACCCCCCCCCAAGGGTTCATTTTCACCACTTCTAGAATACCAAATAAGAACCCTTCACAGTCTGGATTACTATTTATATGCCTATATAAGGCATTGTTAGTATCTTTTTTACGTATACAATATAGATGGTCATATATTCTATCCTTTAGTCTCCTATCCGTCTTACCCACATAAAAGGAACTGCATGAGGAGCATAAAGCTAGGTAGATCAGATGCTGTGATTGGCAATTCCCTTTACTAAAATATATCTTGCTTCTTATGATATTATCAAGTACTACACTATCTTTGACCATGACACTACTGCACTGATTACAATGACCACACTTGGTGGTTCCACCCTTACCTAAGCGTAGCTGTTTGTTCACATTGTTATTCCTAATTTCAATTATTCTTTTAAGATTGTAATCAGTTTTATGCACATATATTGCCCTTGATCCCAACATGTCACTAATGCCATCATCACTGGTTATTATATTCCAATTTTTGTCAATAATCTGTTTGATTTGGCTAGCCTGTTTTCCATACTTTATAATACATGCCTTTTGGAAGTTACGATATAATTGGTAATAAGTAAATAAGTACCTTCCACACTAGCACGACACAGTTATTCTAATGCTTTTGAGCACCTTGGTTCAGTGACCTCATGTGTATTTTTTGCTGAGAATTTGTAGTTTTAGCTTGATACTTTACTTATTACCAATTATGTTCAGCACACTTGATGTGCTTCAACATACACAGTTTAGTGCACTAACATAGGTATTTGTATTAACTCAGTTTTACAAACACCAGTGGAGTTTTTATGCACTTGTAATTATTATTTCTTTGCCTCACTAGCTTAGTAGTAGGCTAGATTTACACATTTTTTATAGACAACGCTAGTTGCACTTTTAGTCTGACTATTTGGATTTTTAGCTTTTACTTTAAAAGCAGTTTTTAGTCTAGTTGTGTTTGCAAATAGGGCGTGTCTTGTAAGTCAGCTTTCACTTTAAGTAGTTAATTGACTTTGTAAGTATTAGCCCAGAGAGTATTTAAGCTGTGACTTCTTGTTTTTCTTGATCTGAAGAAGTTTGTTTATTGGAATAAACGAAAAGCGCTTTATCATTTCGTTCTGTGCTACTGTGTGGTTTCTTCTCTATTTTGTTTTTCAGTAGTCTGTTTTGCCTGTTCAGTTTACAAGTTTGTTATCACAAACATAGCAGACACCACAGTCATTCAATAGTCTGATTAAAGTAATTAATCATGTCGATGTATATGCATGGGTACGTACACGCACACACATATATATATATATATATATATATATATATATATATATATATATATATATATATATATATATATATATATACAGAACAAACATGGGCACAAGAAAGCATTCATAACGAATGTGAAGGAAAACAGCAGCAGAACACCCGTATTATCTAGTACTTGACATATCAAGCTGGCCAGAGTTGAGAAACCCCCCTGCATCTCTAACCACAGGTAGGATGCTAACAGCGGAACTAAGTCTGTCCACGTGGTAAGTCTGACTTTCAAACGGGTGCAGGGCAGTTCCAGTCCCCAGTCAAACAAGCCTAAAACCATATGAACACCCTGACCATCATATGAACGTATGTGCCAGGACTATAGGCTTGTGAAGTCAGAATATACTTGGAGTGAGTCAACATGTGGGATGGGCCCTGAGCAGTAGGGAATGGCGCATATGTAGTGGTGCAGTTTTCCTAACTGGAGAATGGATGCCTGCTGTGTCAGTGACATGTTGAAGCGTGTGTATGGATAACTATGAACAATGGGTATACATATAAATAAATGAAGCAGCATACAAATAGTGTAGTGGTTAGAGCATCCGCTTAACTAACAGGCATTCACGGTTCAAGTTCGACTATAGTACATATCATTTTCCATGTGGAATGAATGTCGTCCTGCTGTAAAACCGACATAATAACATGTAAAAGTGAACTTGAGTATCTCATAGGACTTTTAACCAGATCATTTCAATCAAAGGGGTACTGTCATAATGAATAAGGCAGAAGTAAGCACAAATAAGCGGCAGTAAACATATATAACAAACAGTAAGCATATGCGACTGCGCTTGAGCGGGTGTAAGCAGCGTCCACCATAGAAAATGTATATGAGTATGTACAGATGTAATATATATATATATATATATATATATATATATATATATATATACACACACACACACACACACACACACACACACACACACACACACACACACACACACACACACACACACACAAACACTCACACACACACACATATATATGTATATATACATATATATATATATATATATATATATATATATATATATATATAAAATCAGATCTTCTAAAAACTCAGCCTACATTATGGAGAAAAAAATGAAGCCAAACTATGAAACAAAAGCACTGTGTGGCCCTACCAGAACCCTAACTCTAACCCTAAAACTCTCTCCTGGTCCCTAACGTTAATCATAGTACTCCCCTACCTAACCTTTATGTCCCAAATTACTTCTGGAACCTAAAATGCCCTTCCTGCTCCCTAAACATAAAATCACTGATCATTCCCTAACCCTAAAACTTCTCTTCACTTCTCTAAACCTCAAACTCCCTTCGCTCCCTAAATCTAAAGTTACTGATCGGTCCCTAACCCTAAAACTCCCATTCCCCTTCCATAAACCTAAATTGCAATCCTGATCACTGCCCAAAACCCCACTGTATGCTCCGACATTCTATCACTTGCTCCCTGTGACTGCCAGACTTATTTTATTCAAACTCCACAACTGTGCTTGGGTGAAATCCTCTCTCCCTATGGTTGTCACGCATTGCCCAAACATGTAGTCATCTCTGAGGGTGAGTAGCTAAGCATTCAGGCTACAAGATGCCTGAGTCTCTGGCCATGAGATAGTAGTATTCCAGAATCTGGAACTTGGGCATTTGTAGTAGACCCATATTGTTTCAAGAATGTAACAAAGTGGGTTATGAATACCTCTTCAGCAATTAAAATAAATCAAGAAATAACAGGATTAAAATTTCAAGATCTGAAAAACATGAAAGACAGTCGGTGTAGTGCTGGAAGAACATAGGGAAGAGTTATTTTACAGATAAGGTAGTTGAAACTATTGTACAATGTATCGACATTTGAGTAAGTCGAGATCGTCTAGTGAATCCATATATACATATATATATATATATATATATATATATATATATATATATATATATATATTGTTTGTCCTTTCGGCTTTTAGCGGTTAGGGGTCGCCACAGCGGAACTCCAGTCCACTAATGATTGGCAGTAGATTTTCACGAACGCTGAGGTACCAGCTCGATGTTCAACGTTCAACGAAGGCATGCCCATTTACGCATGTCTTTCGAATGCCCACCCAACCACGGGGAGGACATGCAGACTCCACACAGAAGGCACTCCCCGCACTCCAGCCGAGAATTGAACGGGAGAACCACTTGCTGTGAGGCAACAACGCTACTGCTGCACCACTGCATATACAATATATATATATCTATATATATATATATATATATATATATATATATATATATATATATATATATATATTTATGTATTTATTTATTTATTGTACATTTGTTAACTGGGAAATTCCGACTGGACCAGGTCCGTTTTCAGCGTAGGCCCAGGGAGAAACGCTCCAACATCAAATTATACGAATACAGTACATCCAGCATAATACACAAAACAGGTTAGATCATGTATGCTGAGCATAGTAATATAACAATAAATTAATAAAAACACTCCAGGTAAAAGAAGATATAGAACATGGGTAAAAAGAAAATGGGCCGGATTCACGATGGCTTGCATGGAGTCTAAGAGTAGAGTAAGACTCCATGCAGCCATCATGTCCGAAGAGCGATCCAGGAACAGCCTGTAGGGACGTGTAAGAGAGCCCCTAAAACGGCTCTTACACGGACAGGGCTGGGACATGCAAATCACCTCAATTGCAGGTGAAAGGCATGCAAATGAGGTAGATTTGCAATTCAGGAAACCCGAACCTGTCCGAGTAAGAGCAGTGTTATTTGCAGAAATGTACTCAGTTGACAACTGAGTACCATTCTGCAAATAGCAAAATGGAGCTGTGACAGCTCCAAATAAAGGTTGCATCCAGTGCAGGAAGCATGCCAATGGCCAAATATATGGCCATTGTAAATGTTCCCTGATGCAAAATTAAAATAAAAATAATTTTTTTTTCACCGATTTCCGATGTTTAAGCGTAGCGCAGCACCACGCAAACGGGTGGATTTTATTGAAAGTGGTAATGTACAATGCAAGGGAATGGCAGGCTGAAGACAAGATGGTTACCGAGTAGAGGTTGCTAAGGGGGGAAGCTCAGTCTAAGACATGTAACCAAGCATTAGTAGGCAATCCTATCTAAATGAGTGTTAGGATAGTGAATCGCTAGTTTACATAGCAAATGAGCACAGTCAGTGGAGTGTAGGAGTAGGATATGGGGAGTAACAGAGTAGAAGATAGGTGACATTACGAGGGGGGTATATATGAAAGAAGTGAAGCTCATTGGAGCAGAGTGGCATGTGTCCGCTGTCATTTAGACATCATGGAAAGAGGTGTGTCAACAGGTAGGCTAGGGAAAGTCAAGAAATCGAAGGTGTATACCATGGATAACACCAAAGTTTCTCGCTGAGCGTGCATGCGCGCGTGTGCGCACCTGTAAACCCAAGTAAGACAGAGTGCGCGCGTGTAAGCGTGAGTGCGTGCATTTAAGCCAGGGTAAGCATGTACAAGGCTGTTTAAAGAGTTGTAAGCGCGTTTGCTCTGGTATGCATGTGGTTTAACCCGAATAAGAAAGTTTTAGTCCGTGTAAGCATGTGTGCGTGCATCTTAGCTGCTGTGCATGCATTTGCACTTGTGTGTGCGGCGCTCCCCCCTGAGGAAACAGAAAGGAAAAAGGAAGCACAGCAAATAGTAAGAAGCTACCAGGGAGTACTAGCAGAGCTAGCAGGTGAAAACAATCAGAATCAGGCAATTACACAGTTAGTACACTAGCCCATCCCAGCCTATCACTTAAAACTCTGCCAACAACAGTCCATTATGTTTCTCACAACAGACACTGCAGTAAGCTAATAGAAGTGAAAACTGAAAAAGCTTTACTGAGACAAAAAAATGTTAGGGGCTGCCATTTCTGTTATAAGGCGACATATGCAACATGCTGAGGGTGGTGACAATGGAAATGCTGCTGGACAACCCACAGTGAGGAGACAGAGAAGAGTGTACAGGCCCAGGGTAACCTACCAGGGGCTACATGAGCTGGAGATAGTGGAGCGCTATAGAGTGGACAGAGACCTCCTGCAGCAAATTGTTGAGCTGTGCAGGCCACACCTCACACACAGAACCAACAGAGGGGAACCCATCCCAGTGGAAACCAAGGTATGTGTTGGCCTAAGAATACAGGCAACAGGTACCTTCCAGAGACCAACTGGTGATATGGTGGGGATATCACAGGCATCAGCATCCAGGGTACTAAACCAGTTCTTGGATGCCATGTCAGCACATGTCGGTGATCATGTATATTTCCCCAATTCCTGTGAGGTATTGGCCAGCAATATGCGTCTCTTCCAGCAAATAGTGGAATACCCTGAGGTAGTGGGTGCAATAGACTGCACGCACATACACATCAAAGCACTAGCCGGCAAGCGGGGTAGGGTCTACTTCAACCGCAAGGGCTTCCCCTCCATCAACTGCCAGGTCATGTGTGATGCCCAGGGCATAATACTGAATGTGTGTGCAGGCTGCCTGGAAGCTACCATGGTTCCCATATCTGGCATCTGATGCAGCTGTACCAGACATTTGCCAATGGGGACATCCCACACGGTCACCTAGTGGGGGATGCTGACTATGCACTGGAGCCGTGGCTGATGACACCCATTAGAAATGCACACACACCTGAAGAGGAACGCCATAATGAGGCACACGCAGAAACACATAATGTAATAGAGCATGTGTTTGGGCTGCTCAAGTCATGGTTCCGTTGCCTGGACACATCTGGTGGAGCCTTGCAGTACTCACCAACTACATGTACCCAAATTGTCATGGTATGTGCTATGCTACATAATATGATCCTGCGAAAACAGCTGCAGCAGGACCAGCATAGGCTTGGGCCAAACAGCCCCCCACCATTGCCAAGGCCATCACAGGCAGAGCGTGACTCGGAGGAGGAACAACCTGAGCCTTCCCCAGTAGGCAGAAGGAGGCGTGCCCAGTATGCTTTGGCCTTGGCAAAGAGGCAATGCATAGCACATACACTGGCTCAGTAGGAACTATGGAAATGATACCCCTCTCCAACTCGCACATAAAGTAAAAGGGATGTCTAAGTTGACACTACCTGCTTTCAAACATGTGCAGGGAGTGTAGTATGTGCATCTGACATAGGCAGCCCTGCAGCACCACCTAAGGCATGAATGCCATGTGTTAAGCAATATAAAGCAGTGCTAAACAGCAATTACCACCATGTAGTATATGCAAACAAAATCGCACATACCAACTAGCACAACTGTGGTCAATGTTCAGTAATATTGGGCAACGTCCAGCAATGTTGGTGAATATTGAGCAATGTTGGACAAGCCTGGTCTACGTAGGGCATAGCTGAACAAAAGCCAACATGCTCATATTTGCTTAATAGGCCCTTAAGCAGTCTGGTCTGCTAAGTATGAAAATATAAAGCAGTGATGGGCCTCAAACCCAGGATACTGTACACTATAGCCGAAGTACTGAACCACTAAACCACGACAGTATTGCAGTGGTCCACCTGTATGACGGAATGTTGATAAGTCTATACAAACTATTCCATGGAAACCCTGCAGGCACAGCATAATCCTTGTTGAGTTATGACACAAAGGTGAAACCTGCAGTGACAACAGAACCTCACTTCCAACACACACACTATAAATGTTAATACTGGTCATGTTCGCACACATCAGCAAATGTAGTGGACCTCAGATAGCAACATACTGAAGGGTCACACTGGGCATGCTCACACACTTGAATAAATGAGACAAATGTCAGGCAACAAAACATGGAATGTCAGAACTGGGCATGCTCACATACTTAGGCCATGTCTGAGTACAGCAGTGGGCCACGCATATCTGGCAGTTGCATGTGTTAACCCAGGAACCTGTCACTATACAGCAATCCGCCCTGTACACACAGTTATATGACAACAGACACATCTATAATATAGTGGAACCCTGCCATAATCAAATATGTTCTGCAGATACTGAAGTTCTTCATGGAAACTGGTAAAGCAAAGATGATAAAGACCTGCAAACAGTATCAGCAATAAACATTGTGCATCTTGAACATTAGCATAGGTTCAGAGGTCTATACTAGGCTATCTGCCCTAGGGCATGTACAAGCCAAGCCAGAGTGTGTTTGGCATTCGCAACCCTGTCAGATTACTACACTGTGTGTGTGAATAGTAGGTCACACAAGATAGCCCATGTATGTTTATGCTAGTTTGCCTCCGTCTAGCAGGGACACAGAAGATATCCCAGGGGTAAATATACAATCACCCATGCAGTCATCAAGATGTCTCCAGTAGGTGGTCAGTGGGTGGCTCTGCCTATATGAAACTGGGATTACATTCTGGAGTGAGTGGAGCCTCTGGGATAAGAATCTGTCCCTCCACAATGTCCTATTAACATCTGTGCTGAGGTATACATCCCTGCAGTGTGTAGCTTCAAGGGAATTGGATATCCTGAGGTGGAGCATGTCCAGTAATTCTGGTTTGGGTATAGCTGTAAACAACAGGCACACATCATATCTGAGTAGGTGGTACGCGACTGAATAGAACTGGAGTTACTGCATCTGAACTATGCAGAGCATCTGTGTAAGTCCCTAGATCTGCTTGGTGAGGACCGTCCGTGCCCAGTACAGTTGCTGCAGGTGTCAGGTAAGGTACACCCCAAATGTGGCATTGTAACCAAGCATGGATGTGATGAGTATAGGGGCACAATGACCTCACTCGATCTAGATGTGAAACCATATGGGATAAGGTGGCACACATAGAAGGTGTGTCCAACCACTTTGGCAACATGAATGTTAAAGGTGACAGTACGAACAAGTGATGTCCCCAAACCCCTAACAACTCCTACCATATGTAATGGAGTACTACCTATGTGGTAATGTGTGGCCATGTTGTTACTCCAAAAGGGGATGACTATGCAACTAATGGCATTTAGCTGTAGGCCATGGCTCAGGCACCAGTCATCCATCTCTGTGAGACCCTGATTGAGTATGCATGTGGCAGCTGAAGAGTTGATCATGGCACCCGGTTTGCAGTCAAGTGCAAACATGTTCAGCCTTATTCCCCCTGTGATAGCCTGTACGTAAGACAAATATATACTGAACAAGAGAGATCCCAGGACCAAGCTGTATGGGATGCCATGTGTAACTGGTGTATAGTCATTCATGGCACCTGCAATCCTGACCATGTGGGTGCTATCCCTGATCTAGGTATCAATCCATTGTGTGAGATATATGTCCAAATTGACACTGGTGAGCCTATGCATAATGGCCCAGTGGGTTATTGTGTTGAATGGTTTTGCAAGGTTCAGGTAGGCTGTGTGGATAGCCATCCCTATGTCGATGGACCTGTTAGCCATTTAAAGAATACCTACAGGTTCAAGAGGCAATATCTGCCCACAACAATGCTGAAATGAGTAGGACACAGTGTCTGTAGGTTCCCAATGTCTATGTGTAGGAGTCCTATGACAATATGCTCCATAGCTTCGCAGAACAGGCTAAATAGGCTTATAGGGCAATATTGTCTGTGGTCCGTTGTGGCATCAACTCTGTGGAGTGGGACCACTGTTGCAGTACGCCATTCCTTGGGTACATATCCTGTGGTAACTCCGATATTGAACAGTGATGTAATGTGAGGGTTGCGTTTGTCATGATGCTCGTGTATGATGCAGGGTGGGATACCATCTGGTCACATTGATACTGTGATGTATGCTGTGGGGAAGGCAGCACTCACCTGTTACTGTGTGATGTCAGGGAGGTTATACTCTGTTGCGATGGATAGTTGCTCCTTAGGGGGGTTGGGTGAGAGACATCTGCACTGAACCTGTTTGCCAGGATGTAGGCAATGGCAGTGGGTTCAGGGTAGGTTTAGTCAGTATGCAGTAACTCACAGCATATCAGTGAGTGTCCACCCAGGTTCCTGGCATAACTGAAGAAGGCCATGTGATAGTCCTACATGTCAGGTGCAACTGTCTGGTAGAAGTGGCCCTTAGAAAAGTCCATGAGTGATTGTAGCTGTCTGCTAGTGCAGAACACAGATGCCTTCCCAGTCTGGGATTGTGCTCTATCATGTAGTAGCGTCCTCCTGATGTTGTACAGCTTATTAATGGCTGAGGTCTACCAGACAGGTCTCCTGCCATTGTAGTAGTGGGTCTTGTTGTTATTTGGGATAGCACAATCCATGCAGTCCACTAGTTGTCCATAGAATGTGTATGTAAAGGATGCAGCAGTGTGAGCTATATATGCCACTGTCTCAGGATCTCTGAAGGATACCACATTGCTTCGGTGAAGTGAGATGTTGGCTCATGAGAAGTTCACCATGATTACCCAGGATGGGTGTGTGGAGGGTATATGTATGTCCTGTGAAATACATGTATGTTCTGACCTTACCAATGAGGGGTATATTCCTGGTGTGGAACATAGAGTCCCCATGTTGGTGATGAGCAGGTCCAATATGTATTCCTCCTTGTGGCTGTGCTGACTGGTTGTGCCAAAGCATATGAGCCCACAAGTTGTAATGACTGTTGGGTGAGGTTGTCGGGGCTTGAGTAGTATCCCCAGTCAATATGTGTGTATATGAAGTCACACAATATAATGGTGTCTGTGGAGACCTTCATATTCTCCATAGTTCCCACAAAAGCTGAGTGTGGTTCCTGAGTTTGGGAGTGTGTTCTGTAGCAGGCAACAAACTGAAAGGCAGTATTGCAAATGGTAGTTGTATATGTATGGTCTGTGATGCTTTGTGCAGCGCTACTAACCTGGAGGTGTGTGCATCTGTGATGTATATGGATACTCCCCCTAGTTGTGTTGTCTGTTCCAAGTCTTGTTGTCAGACAGCATGGTATGAACCATAACCTGGTAGTGCTGGTGTGCATAAGCGAGCCTGAACCAGGTGTCTGTCAGTGCACAGATATTGCTCTCCTCCATACTGAGGAGAGTCCTGAGTGGCCACAATATGAGGTTAACACAACTGTTGTTGAGTAGCATTACCCTTAGTTTCATTTAACCTGTAATGTCTATGGAGGTGGGTTCGTCTTCTGAGCCCTGCTTAAAAAAGGCACTCTGGTGGTAGCAAGAGCCTTAGCCAGCATACCAAAGTCCAAGGGTGACAGGTGCAAGCTGTCCATAGTGAAGCTACGTGGCATGTTGAGCATGTCACCATACTCTGATGACAGACACTGTATCCCCTATGAATGAAACAAATTTGTTAGCCAACTGTTAAATGTGATATGTGTGTCCGTATACTGTGACATCATAATTGGTAGGTGTAAGATGCTAGACAAGGTCAGGGTCATACTGGCCTGGGCTATATGATCAGAGTGTACCTCCATGTATCATGTCATGTGGTCCATGGAGTAACGTCTGAGGTTACACACACCAGCATGGACAATGTTGGTGCCAGTCTTGTACTTGCTTTGGAGTGACCTGACTGTCTGTGTTATGCGGAAGATCCTGGCACCCAACAGACAGCCCAAAGTGACTATTCCCTTGTCAGGACTGGTGAGTGGTACGTCAGTGTGTCTGAACATAAGTGTCACCTATTACAAGTGTATTAAGTGTGTTGTTTAGCCCAAAGGGCAGTGACTGTGTGGCACACTGACATTGTGAACTTAGTGATATGTGGGTATTGTAGTGGGGTAGCAGGTGTGTGTGTGTGTGTGTCTGCTTTGGAGGTCTCTGCTGCTTAGGTAGAGTACATTTACAGCATCCGAGTTTGTCAATGTGTGCTAATGTGGTTTGAGTGCTGTTGCTAGAGGATATGTGAGACTGATATGTGGTGTGTGTGGTTACCTTCACCACCTGATAGACTGTGCCAGTCATGGGTCGAGAGAGTTCAGCTCCCTGTATGTCTATATAGGTGCATCTCACACATATATCTGAGTTTGTTGGGAGGAGAGGGTTGTCTGTGTACATGAGGCAGATGTGACATTATGTCAATACCACAATATCCACCAGCTGGACTGAAGAGTACACACAAAACTGAACCCTGGACATGCCAGGATATTATCATAACATACTCTGTAGCCTGATCACAAAGGATTAAGTGTGTAAAAGAGTATAACAGGGATTAGTGCTCATGTTCGTTAGTGTTTTGTAAAGAGGAGCTGAGAAGGAGTCCAGACTGAATCATGACACCTCCTTCAGCTATGTCATAAATATCAATGTACACCCATATATGTCCTGAGTCAGGGCCAACTGTACCTGAGTGTCAATGCTGACATCATGGCAGACAGGCCCATATGTACATACCCATCCCCCACTGACAATAGTCCACATCATCATACCAGGAGACACATGTAGAACGGATGAGCAGCTACCCCCACTGCCAAAAGCATGGCAGCAGGTAGAATACATTGATTCCCAATATGTGTCATGCACAAACTACAGAACAAACAGATCATGCACCTGAACAGTTAGCTGAGCCGCACCCCCTACACAGGATGTGGAACCGTTGAATGTGTCACAGCTACATATGGCACTCCCCACAAGTGTTGGTGCACAACACACCATGGGAAGTCAAGTCCAGTACGCCTATAAGGTCTGATCTGCAAGGTCATGGAGTCCATCATGATTGCAGTCATAAACAGAGCTATTGGAAGCTGACACACACACAACCCTATCAACTGTGGTATGTTCATGTGCGGATCATGGTTCCCAAACATGCTAGACTGTTTGCAAGGCAGCCACCCAGGACATGCATCAATGAACACATCTACACATGTGTCACATAGACTTCGAATAGCCTTTTATCAACATCTCAGACACATGTAGTATCCACAAAACCAACAAGCTGTGCATAAATATGTGTTGACATATGACGGAATGTCAATGTGTCCACAGATAGATCACACAAGGTAAGGATACTGTGGTCATGTTCAAGCTGTTGACATCTGCTGACCCACATGGACCATTCCTGGAATGGCATAAAACAAAGTGTACACACATCACCATGTCCAGTCTGATGATGTCACCATCCTATAAATATAGCAGGAGAAGGGAAACCAGCCAGTAAAGCAAATAGCGCGCCGTGTTAATGTGTCACCTTCCAGTATCATAACATAGTTAGGTAGGGGTTGAATCCTGCAAAGTGTGTGTGTGTGTGTGTGTGTGTGTGTGTGTGTGTGTGTGTGTGCCTTGTAGCGAGAGTGTGTGTGTGCAGTTTCCTTTGAGAGGTGTTCCCTTTTTGGAGACATGGAAAACTCAGTAAAGGAGGTACATTCCTCTCTGGAAAGTCTGATGATGTCACCATCCTACAAATACTGCAGGAGAAGGGAAACCAACAAGTAAAGCAAATAGCGCGCCGTGTTAATGCGTTTTTCTCTAGTATCATAACATAGTTAGGTAGGGGCTTGAATCCCTCAAACAGTGAGTGTATGTGTGCAATTGTCTTTGAAAGAACTGCCCTTTTTGGAGACTGTGAAAACACACTAAAAGAGGTACATTCCTCTTTGGAAAGTCTGATGATGTCACCATCCTACAAATACAGCAGGAGAAGGGAAACCAACTAGTTACGCAAATAACGCGCCATGTTAATGCATCACTCTTTCGTATCATAACATAGTTAGGTAGGGGTTTGAATCCTGCAAACAGTGTGTGTTTGGGGGGGTTGTGTGCATGTGTGCAATTGTCTTTGAAAGGAGTGTCCTCTTTGGAGACTGTGAAAACACACTAAAAGAGGTTCATTACTCTTTGGAAAGTCTGATGATGTCACCATCCTACAAATACAGCAAGAGAAGGGAAACCAGACAGTAAAGCAAATAGCACACCATGTTAATGCGTCACTCTCTAGTATTATAACATAGTTAGGTAGGATTTTGAATCCTGCAAACAGTGTGAGTGTGTGTATGTGTGCAATTGTCTTTGAAAGGAATGCCCTTTTTGGAGACTGTGAAAACACACTGAAATTCCTCTTTGGAAAGTCTGATGATTTCACCATCCTACAAATACAGCAGGAGAAGGGAAACCAGCCAGTAATGCAAATAGCACGCTGTATTAATGTGTCTCTCCTTAGTATCATAACATAGTTAGGTAGGGGTTTGAATCCTGCAAATACTGACTGTGTGTGTGCCACTATTAGTCAACACACTATGGATTTTGCTTTTACTATGGTATGACATAGTATGATGATAACAGTAAGTGCATTGCAGACATCAGGTATCTGCGTGACAAATATATATGTGTACATGTCCCCTCAATCAGTACATAGGTGTGAAACCTGCATACTACATGAATACATTTGTTTCCATTGACAGGTTGTGCCGCTGCTACTCAGATCGTAGGTCACATATGTATGTATGTGACACGGCCGTCCACTATCATACTCTGTGGCCAAGGTCATCTGTGGCACACACACCCATGACAGTTACTTAAGAGTAGTGTGAGTGAGGGTATTGCCTGGGGTATATGTCAGACATGGTCATACACAACAAAGTCTGCCAAGAATGGACAGTCTTTATAGGTGTAAGACTGCCTTGTGGATATGCATTCAGGCCTCTAATATCTGTGATACACATTAGGACTCCACAATACCTATGGATATGTGGATACCAAGGGATACATGACATAACATGGGTCTGTATGTACACAATGGGGCACCCGACATACATGTTGAGGGCTACCACCAGTGTGGTACTGATGGGATAGTATGTATAGTACATGAGGATGACTATGCCATAGTCGGCTTACTGCTATAGAGCATGTATCACATAACAGGTATCTGTCTGTGTGATACCCTTGTGTAGGATATGCGTCCCATCCAGGGAATGCATTGTAGGCCATTCCATGCATTCCCAGATTTGGATGGATACATCCCTAGTGTGTCTGCATGTACCTAAGGGGGCTATATGACACACAGGTGTGGTCACAGTAATGGGTGGTGGTCATCAGCACTGGTTAGTGTTATAGTGTAGCACCAGAAGGATCCAATTGATACTGGGTTCCTTACTACTGTGTGTCATTTGTCAGGACATCATCCAATGATTGTTTATAGTCATGCTGTTGAGGTTGTGTATACTACCAGACTGCAAATCATTGACTGATATTAACGGTATTAACCGCAGCATAGTGTCAACCCATGTCATACACATGTCTACCCATGTTAGTACATAAACTGTAGTAGAATGCATACTGGCCATTGAAAGATGCAATAGGATGTTAATAATGTGTACGACAGGGTATGCCACACATCCCATGTGTCCACTATGCACGTACATTCAGACAGTGCACACCCAACATGTTCACAGATGTATACTTGCTAATCTGTACTGCACACATCACACACGTACTATCCACTCGCTAACACATGCTGGCAACACATCACACATCAGCCAAGTGGCACATGGGTGGATAATACATACTCAGAACTAACAGTGGTGTAAACAATGCTACATTGACAATCAGAGCTTTGATGCATAACGTCTGCTCAGATATACCTACAAGGATGTACTTAGACTTCCTTGTTGACAACTCGCTATTATTGCTACACTGCTATAGTGTCACCCTGTGCATCAGCACCATGTTAGCCTGTCCCTCCGTCGATAATGCAGATGACAGGAGGCGGCACAGGTATCATCATATGCACAGGGCATTTTGTTGTTTGCCAGAGCCCGACATTGACCCATCCAATTGACATGTCTGTGTGTGTGTGTGTGTGTGTGTGTGTGTGTGTGTGTGTGTGTGTGTGTGTGTGTGTGTGTGTGTTGGACAACAGTACAGCATGGGCCAATGTTGATGTAATGTGTGTGTGTATGTGTGAGCCCTAGTTGTTTGCTTAATGTGTGTGTGTGTATGCATGCACACAGCTCCACCATGTGGCTGCCATATACGGTGGTTTGTGAGACAGCCACAGACTGTACCTGCTTGGCTTTACAGATCACTGTCTCCAGCCATGGACACAGTACCTGTGCCTGGCAGGGGTGCTATGGACGGTATCGGGTACCAACCATGACTGGGTACTGTCATCAGAGGCAGAAGTATGACGACTGGACCCATGTCCCTGCTCGGACTGGCCAGAGCAACGTGCATGTGGTCTACTGGGACGGACAATGGACAGGCCAGCCCCAGCCTTGCTGGGGCTGGTACTGTCACTACGGGAGAGGCTGTGAGCTGTGGGCCGTCCACAACCACTGCCAGCTGATGCTGTTGCTGGCATGCGTCGAAGTTGCAACTGTCCCACACGGTCCTGGCTCAAGGAAGACATGTTGTGGAGGGCATCTATTGTCTCCCCCCAATGTCTATCAATGACCTCGGTGTATGTCCGGATGGCACCGGCAAGGTCACGGGTGCTGTCATTGATAGCAGTGTTATGTGCCCTCTGCGCCCTAAGTCCCTGCCTGGTGTACCGTTCCATACGTGCCTGAGCCTGCATTACAGCCCGAACATAGTGGTCATCGTAAGACCTGTGAAGGCACGCCTGCCAGGGGCAATACATCCAGTGGTGCTCGCCCGAGAACCCCTGGACCTCCGCCTATGTGGTACCATTCCGGAACTATGGCTATGGCTGCTGTAAGGGGATGCACATGCTTTGGGTACCACACTATCCTGGTCAATGCCAACTGTCCTTCCCCTATGGCCAATGACGGTGAGGGATGTAATGGCAGCATGAGTGTGCACAAAGATGGGGTTGAACGCTGTGTACTGTCGATTGGTGGACCAACGACAGACCCTGTCAAATCTCCCTGTGCCAAAATACATGTGTCAGCATCACCACTATCCGTGGCAGTGGCTTCAGGTCACCTGCTGCTTTCGCCAAGCCCTACCTCAGCACCTGTGAGAGGAAAACAGGAAACACACGTTACGGTCTACACATGCACACATGTACACATGCACACATGTACACATGCACACATGGACACATGAACACATGCACACATGCACACATGCACACATAAACACATAAACACATAAACACATGCACACAGGCACACAGGCACACAGGAACACAGGAACACAGGCACACAGGAACACAGGAACACAGGAACACAGGAACACAGGAACACATGCACACTCCTCACTACAGCAGATACACACACACAACAGAAATCCAAATCATACTCAATACTGGTTGAAGGTGGGTGACAGTATCACAAGGCAAACAGTCACACACACATGTCAGCATGCAGAATAAGTGTTGATCAAGTCCATGCAGTGTGAATGTAGACAGCCATAGTTAATGACAGTGTACATGGCTGTGGTGCATGTGTGTACATGTTCAGTGATTGCCTACACCCTGGAACACAATGTGTACTAGGACACGACATTTCTGTGCAAGTATTATAAGCTCTGCTATGTCCTGTGCACCATCACACACAGGTATACATACCATGGCTGCGTGTGTTATCTGTGTGTCACATGGATTTCCATGTCTGATTGCAGTGTCTGTGTCTGTAGCAGATAATTGTGGACACAGGTGTAGCACATGCATGCTATGTACACACACGGGATGGGTGGTGCATGTATACGTGATGGGATACCAATCCTGGACATGGCCATTGTAACAGTATAGGGTGTAGTACCATTAGCCATCATCATCATACATCATGTGGTCACTCAAGGCCACTAAAGTGTGCTAGACCACCGCCTAGCATACTGTACCTGAACCGCAGTGCCATGGCTAAGTTCACAATTACACAGCCACGTAGCACAAGGGTGTGTGAGATGTCCAATAGGGAGCATTGCCTAACATGACTGTGTTATGTGTTGAGGAGTGTTTCACAGCCCCATGCTAGGCCCCTACCCCTCAGGTATAGTATGTGTGTTGTGTGGATGACATGTGGGATACTGAAGTGTGACCTGATAGTGGGTGTCCGGTTAAACTATGTGTAGCATGTCGAGGTGTACTGCGTATGACAAACGTGTTATGTTATGTACATGTGTGTCAACTATGCCTATTCAATGTGCAGTACAGTGTTGCCACATTTGTGTCTGATGCTCTGTAAATTGCATGTGATTGAGGCAGCTACTGACATTACTGAGATGTTTCACGTCTCACAGCAAACATGCACAGCATGCATTATGCGTAGGTGTGTTATGTGTACATGGCCTACACCTCACCTATGACATGCACAGTTCAATACCAAGTTTAAAGTGTTAGCACACTCACCAGCATGTAACGTCTGCCCTGCTGTCACACCAGAGGGACCTGCAAGAATATGACACAGTTTGTCAGTGGCCACAACTGTGGCATTGCTACTGAGAGTGTGCTAAACTACAGTAGAACAACAGGCATAGGTGTAAAGATACTATTAAAATTATCAGTATTGCACACAATAGGCAGCACAACTGCTAAACACAGTGCACATCTCACACATGCATAATCTAACAATACAGGTAACAGTAGTCTACAGCTAGGGCATGTTACCTGCATGCTCCATGTCACCATGCTGGGTGGCACTGGCCTCCATGATTACACATGTGTGATGTTGCTGTTGCTGTAGGCCAGGAGTCACCACACTTAGCAGCAGTTCCTCCACTCTGGTGAGGGGGGCATGTATGGCCACCCCACCACCTGGGGCAAGCTGTTGTCTGTGGATATCAGACGCACGCCGCCGGACATGTCTAATTAAAGCACTGCAGTGATGGTGTACCTGCTCATATGTCTGGTTATGCATGCCTATGTCATTTACCCGACGAAAAAGTTCTTGACACAGTGCAGTAAGCTCCTGCTGGTGCTGGCTGGCCCTTGAAAACAGCAGGGTATAGTGCTGAACCAGGCTGTGGTGGATTTCCTGTTCCTCTGCAGCTGTGTAGCAGGGGTTCCTGTGATGAGCCATAAGCCTGGAAGACAAGTAAACGATATGTGTGAGCAAGTCATGTGGCACACAACATTATACAGTACAGATATTAGTTAACTGCCATATATAGCATCTGTTCATCTGTCAGAGGATACACACATTCAATACCACATATCAGTGCTCAGCCCACAACTGGCTGACAGTGCCTGCCACACTCCATATGACACACCAGTATACACCACTACTCAGCTCACTGTTTGGGATCCAATGCACAGCCTTGCCAGGGGGGTACATATCAAGCTAATGCATGCAGTAATATGTCATCCATTGCAATGAATGTGAAGTACAGTTACAGTATAACCAGTAACCCACCCTAGTTGTTGATGCCATACCCCTACCTAACATATGTGCACAGTTGTTAATATAGCTGGCATACTGCTGTAACAGAGTATACATGTTGCTAGGTACACACGCAAACCCTGTATCACACATGTGATTGCGGACATGGTACAGGCATCATTACACACACATCAGACATTCATACAACACACAAATGTATGCTAACACAGATGAGCATTTGCTAATTACCTTACAGTACTGTGTGCCCCTACTTACAGATACCTATGCCTGAGGAATGTAATCTGTGCAGACTACAGGAAACACACAAGACAGTGTTACCAGGGAATGTGAACATACACCATACTTTGCTGTTTAGGCCTACAGCTTCAGGTAGTACAACAGTTCAAATGTCGGCTGGATTCACCAGCAGTACCACTTACTGAGCATACATGTATTGCTTCAGCCTATGATGGGACACCACAGTCGTACACAAGTAACTATGTCACAACATATACCATCCTACTATGTCTGCATCCCAATAACTGACACATCTTTCTCTGGCCTCACACTTAGGACACAAACGACTATGACAGAAACAACCTCACACTTAGCTATCACACCGTCACGGACCTTGCGCACATTCACTGTCACACTCATTCCACCTCACATAGCAGGTATTGCACTGAGTACATGTCTGTGTGCATTGTGTCATAAGTATGTAATACGCTATTGTCCCTTTGGCCTACAGCAGCATAGTCATATGCTACCCTGGCCTATGACACACATGTAATTAGATTTCACTTCCTCCTGTCAACCGGATACACAGAGGTGATTCCCAGGGCGTGTTACCTATCCCCCAGACAATCATCAGGGGTATGTCTGACATCTGCTACTGAGGAGCCTTGTTTGTTCATGCTGGGTGGTTTACTCCAGAGTATGGCATATTTGCCAATAGGAGCCTATCCCTCCAGCATATGCTGTTTAGTGAGGATGTGGGGACTAGGGACCTAGGCCGTGTAGCCTGGTGGGCTTGTGAGGTGTTGAAATGGTGGTTGTCTGACTGCTATGGGTGTGGCATACCTCTGTATGTTTGGCAGAGGTAACCTCTGGGTGGCCGGTATACAACGCACTGCAGCTGTGGTTATGTGAGTCAGTCTGCATAGGGTATGTGTTTCAGGGCAGTATTACCCTTTGTGAGGTATGTCTGTGGCCTTTCCACTTGCTGTAGTTGTCATGTGAGGTACATACCACATGGGGCATTGTGATGAGTACAGGGGAACACTGACCTATATTTCCATACATGACACATCATTTGTGATTACACATACCACGTAGACAGATTACAAGACTAGTGTGGCACTGTGAATATCAAAGGGGAGGCTACTGTCCACCTGTGTCCCATGTTCCCTTCTGACACCTTCAGTGTTAGGCAACCACCTATCGGGTAGTTAGTGGGTAAAGTGTTTTAGAATGTTTTATGGCACTGCAGTTTCAACACTGGTGTTCAGTCCATGCCTTGGTCACCAGGCACCTGTTGCAATATGTCTGACCCTGTGTCTCCCTCTCTCAGTATATATACATATATATCCATAGATATCCATATATATCTGTGTATATATATATATATATATATATATATATATATATATATATATATATATATATATATATATATATATATATATATATATATAAATATGCATATATCTATATATTTACATATCTATATATCTATATATATCTATATATGTATATATGTATATATCTAAATATATATACATATAGCTATAAATACATATATATATATATATATATATATATATATATATATATATATATATATATATATATATATATATATATATATATATATATGTATATATATATATATATATATATATATATATACTATATATGTGTGCATATACACATACATATATATCTATATATATATATATATATATATATATATATATATACACACACACACATATTTGTAAACAGCCACTGCTCTACATATACATGCACATATATGCACATATACTGCCCACCTTTCATGGTGTGAATATCAATTATGGAAAAGTTGTGAGACATACAATTATGTAATAATATTGCACAGTGTTGTGCAGAATGCATTTCGCTGTCCTCAGGCCGTATATCCGTTGCAGACCTCACTGTCTGTAACTCAGTCCCACAGAATTTAACCACCACATAACATATACCTACACTGCTTGCTGTTTTCAATGCCACACACTACAACCTACATAGATATGTGCACATAGCAACCTTCAAATACATATATATGTCCAGCCTTCACTAACAGTTGCAGTATGTCCCTTACCCTATGCACATCTGCATATACATATAGATACGGACTGCTACCACATAAGGAGTGTTCACAGAATGTAGAGTACCCTTCAGACACATCATTCGGATGCCAGCAAATACATCTGTGTTACATACCTTACCTTTGTATTTCTCACCTCAGTCTGTTGTACCTGTTGATGTTCTTTTTTTTTATTTGTTTAGGTTGGTATCTTCCACTGCCTCTGTTTGTTTTATTTTTTGTTTTGGTTGGTTGGTGTCTGCAACCGCCTCTGTTTTTTTTTTGGGGGGGGTTGGTCTCTCCAACTGTTTGTCTGTCTGTCTGTCTGTCTCTCTCGCTCTCTCTCTCTCTCTCTCTCTCTCTCCAGTTGTTGCAATGATATTATTGCATGTGTTGACAGCAAGTACAGGCTGCTTTTGTAGGTATCTGCACATGTGTATGTGATGGCCTCTGCACCAATTGGTGCCCACCATTTAGTAATTGCATGCAGCCTGCTGTGTGGTAATTGCAATTCTCACTGTGATTTCAGGACACTGCTATAAAATGGTAGGTTAGGTAGGTGTAGGCCTTTCAGTTTTGCAAGGTGGGGACCATGCTTGTTTGCTGTGGACACTGTTGTGTCAGTCCAACTGTTGGTATATGTCTCATATCTGAAGCTGGGTTGTAGTCAGTGAAATGCATGTTGTACTGAAACCTGACTGTTGCTTCTTCCAGTACACTCTTCTCAGTGTATAAGGTTACTCACACCTCCTAATGCTAACAATGGATACATGGGAGTATGTACTTTCATTTGGAATTAGGGAATTAACTGGCATACAACAGTCGTTTTTGCAATGTATTCCTATGGCTTTCCTATTTTCCCTTTACATTCACTCCTTGTAATGCATGTTATATTTCTTGATTGCAATGCATTCCTATGGCTTTCCTATTTTCCCTTTACATTCACTCCTTGTAATGCATGTTATATTTCTTGATTGCAATGTATTCCTATGGCTTTCCTATTTTCCCTTTACATGCACTCCTTGTAATGCATGTTATATTTATTTCAGCACCAAGTCATTATATATCTATTGTGGCTTAGTGGTACATCATGCAGACTGGTGAGTCCAAGGTGTGGGGTTTGAGACTGACAAGGGTATTTTATTTTGCTGCTGAGCAATACAAGGGCCTTCTCATACAGAGTAGCTAAGGCACTTTTAAGCAGTTGTAAGCGGGTTTGTGCGGGTTTGCGTGACGCTTAGCGATGTTTAGCTACGCTTAGCTGAGCTTTTTGTATTTTAGCAATACTAAGCTAAGCTTAGCTTAGCTCATTTTATGTTATTAATAGTAAGCTAAGCTTGGCGTAGCTTGTCATATCTTAGCAATTCTAAGCTAGGCGCACACATGCGCACACTGGTGCAAACCCGCTTACTACTGTTTAAAAGTGCTCACTCTTGCTAACCCCCGCGCTCATGTCTTTGACAGAAAAGTAAATGGGGAGATAGGAATGTGGTGATAATGGGTGCTCAAAGAGGGGAAGACAGTAGGGAAACTAGCTTGGGATGTACACGATGGGTGTGGAGAAGGTCCATAGCTGCCCATTTATTTACCAGCAACAGCTGTGCATATGCAATACATTAGGTGGGAAATTTGAAACCTTCCACCCCTGAGAGAGGGGTGAGGACATCTAAGTATGTTGTACTACCAGTTATGAATATCAGGCACATGCACTGTTTGTGAACTGCTATACTGTCATTAGTATGTTACTCACATCTGAACAGTTTGTGGTTTGTGTTGACATTAGCACAGTCTGCTCAGGATGACTGGACATATTTCTGTACTGTGTATGCCTACCTACACCCTTGGTTGTGCTTGACTACATGGGTATATAGTACCCTTGGGTAGGGGTGCAGAACTGCAGTGTTCATTATTTATCATATGATGTTTATCTTACTGAACATGCAGAGTTGCTGTGTACCTGTAAGTCTATGAAGGCTTGTAGTCTGTCTGAGTAGCTCCCACCTGTGGACATATCCAGATGGTAGACAGAGATCAGCCTAGTATTCTTTGACTGTGCACCACAGCAGTCTTTTCAGCACCTGAACAATGGCATTGTCACAGGTGGTTGCTAGCAGTTCATGGCTACATCCTTTGTTATTTCTGTGTTGTACTGCTACATAAGGGCATGCTTGTGGGATTCATTCTACAGCTATTTGCAGAGTGTGTAACAGCAGACAAGCTGATATGCCTGTGTGTTTTTGACTCTTCCAGGTCACAGATACTCTCACGTATATATTTGAACAGCCTCAGGGAAAGGTACATATAACTGGGATATAGCTGTCATATAGTTCAGACATTTTGCATTTCAGACTTTGGGTGATTTAGAGCAGTTCTATTACTACACCTTTTCTGACGTGCAAGCGGTGTCTACACTCACTTATTGACATTTGTTATTAAGTGAGATTCCCCACCTTTCTGCCTACTGTTAGTACATTTCACAGGGAGTCAGAGGGGCGCAGCTAACATTTGTTTACAAATCAGGATCATCACTGTAGAGCAGTCATTGTTGGGAGGTCTGGCCTGTGACCTATGCAAATATGCCAGTGTGTTTCCTGCTCTGATACTGTGTGGGGTTTGTAAGCTGCTACTGTAACCTTATTCCCTACTAGCATGGCTGATTCTCTTTTCACAGTCATGTCATGCAATTCAACAACACCTGCTGGTTAAGGCCCACAGAACAAGATTTGTGTTATGCCATTCCTGTTTTCCCTTTACATTCACTCATGGTAATGCATGATAGATTGCTTTCAACAGTAAGTTATTGAATATCTCCTGTGGCTTAGTGATACTTCATGCAGACTGGTGAGTCCAAGGTCCCGGGTTCGAGACTGACAAGGGTATCTTTATTTTGCTGCTGAGAAATACAAGGGCCTCGTCATACAGAGTGACTAATTCACTTTTAAGCAGTTGTAAGCGGGTTGGTGCGGGTTTGCACGATGCTTAGCAATGCTTAGCTAAGTGCACACAAGCTTACACTCGCACACCCCCGCTAACTACTGCTTAAAAGTGCTTACTCCCGCTAACCCACGCGCTACTTTCTTTTAAAGAAAAGAAAATGGGGAGATAAGAAACTGGTGAAAAAGGGGACACAGAGAGGGACAGACAGTAGGAAAACAAGCTCGGGATGTGCAGGAAGTGTGTAGGGAAGGCCCATAGCTGCCCATTTCTTTAACAGCAACAGCTGTGCATATGGTGAAAATTTGGAGTGAGTTTTGAGACCTTCCACCCCTGAGAGAGGGGTGAGGAAAACATAGTTTGTTGCACTGCCAATTAGTATTATCAGTGTACATGTCCTAAGGACATGTGTGCAAAATGGGAAGCTATGTATGGGGCGTAATTTTTTTTCAGGTACAGATTGCCCTTTTTTTTTTTTTCAGGTGAGAGTGGTAAGTGAGGTAGGGGAAATAGGTATATTTGGGGAGGTAGGTTGGGCAGGTAAACAGACAAGACAAACAAGATGCATACAGGGGTGGAATTTGACACATGGGGTGGGGGAACACAATTGAAGGGGAAGGTTGTTTGAAAATCGCAAGCCCATGAGCCCACAGATGGTAACAGTGGAACTGAGATCCCCACCCACAGGCAGTCACCACTGCACCTTCACAGCCCCGTGGGTGGCTGTGCTGGGGGCTGAGTAGGATGGGCAGGCTCACTCGTGAGATGCGCCACTCTCGCTTCAAGCTGGCATAGGGGATCAGCGACTGAACGCACCACAACCTAGACCCTTTGAAGGGTGACGAGTGGCCTTTCTCCGCCCACGCTTGCACGGGGGGACGAGCCCCATCCCCTGCAGCGCTTCCACCCGAAGGTGGCACAGGACCAATGGAGGAGGGGAGTCCAGGCTGGGCACCAGAGCCACTGGTGCCAGGTGCACTCGCCAACTGAGGAGGGACAGGTGGGTCTGCTGGGACCGGCCTTCCCATACGTTCTGTGATTCGGTGTGTTTCATTACAACATAAACAACAGCATTCCAGATTAGTTGTAACAGCATGCAGTAATATTCCCATTAACCCAACACACCACAGTTCCAACAGTTGAACAGCAAACATAACACATGCATATACTGAACAACAGTGGTTATTCCAACCGCATGCAGGGATGATTGGTAGCAACAGGCCACCATGAACATGGTGTTGGAACAAGGCACATGCATCAACATGAGTGCAAATATTTATGGAACAATAGGACATATATCCCGACAAATATTTAAGATTACACATACCCATTGAGGTGCGGAATTGCATGGTTTATGCACAAACAGTAGGGTGTAGAAAAAGCCTCCATTAACATCTTATAAGCACTTTTACTCTACACTACATTCCTAGTGACTGCAGGTGTATATTCCCTACATGTATTATTACACTTGCCACCATGCATTTGGTTGTGTAATGGGATTGGCTAGTTCAATCTATACTTGATCTATATCTCACATACTAACTGTCCAGGATGCAGATGTTACTGCTACATATTTCATGGTTGCATTTATATTTCTTTATCTACATATCTGGATGTTTTCACATGACATTTTCACTTCTAATTGTACAGAACCCTGCATTTATTGAAGTACACTTACATTTCTGAGGAACATATTTGCATGCTACTCGTGTGCCAGATTTACTTATGCATGTCATCCAGTAACTGACTGTTGAGGACTGTATATTTACTTCACAGCTGCTAGCACTTCCATCACCCACTTTAGATGGGACTGCAGAACTCTGGGTTGCCAGCACTTTCTAACACATTACTATTTGTATAATGCAAGGGTACAACAACATTTCATACTAAGTGAAACAGACACACTCTGGGTTTTAGACCTTTATTAATGACATTACACACTTTTCCACAGGCTCACTCCTTTATTTGTTTTAACGGTATATATGGCAGACATGTTCACAACATATTATACCTTTATTAATAGGTTAGCACACTCTTTTTTCAGGCTCACTCACATATTATTTTATATGACAGTGCCTGCAGAGATATTATTCCAGACATTTGTTACCTTTCTTAATGGATTACTACACTCTTTTTCTGCCTCTCTAACGTTTTTATCTGACTGTACATGCAGATGACTTATTCAGTCCATTTTATGGCTGTATTATTGGACTACAACACTTTCTTTCATGCTCTCTCCCATATTTTATATAACAATACATGCAAAATAATCACTAACCTGCCTGGCAGCGCAGCCTTAGCAGCCTATCTTCATAGGCTTGCTGATTCGTAACACAGTCACCTGCAGCTGTAAAGTAAATGAAGGGATATTGAGACATTCCTATCCGTTATACTTACTCCATTTTAAATCCTTACATACTGCATTCCATGGCTACATACTCAGTTGTGGGGCATCCCGCATCCCACAGGCCTCCTGTATCCACTGGCTCAGGAGGTCCTCCTTTCATCTCTTCAGGTCTGCATGGTGGTGACGGACCTGCTCACCAGTCCGGGGAAAGCCTGTGGCACTGGTGAGGTCATGAGCTAACCGGTTCCAAGCCTCTGCCTTGTACTCCGTCCCTTGGAATTGGCCCTGCAGGACTCTTGTCTCGTGATGGTGGACTAGGAGCCAAACCATGTATTTGGACTCCTCGGTGCCCCATCTCTGCACTCGGAAGCGCACTCCCTCTCCAACACCAGACATTCTGACCGCAGATGTGAGCTACAATCAGTTATGGTGTGTATTCCCACCTGTGGGGCTTAAATATGCCGCATTTCCCGCACTTTTTTGTGATTGGCCGTTTTGTAAATTTCTTGGCTGACTGCAGACCTGCTTAGTAATGGTTAAACTACCATTCCTAAGTTTATGTATGTTAATAGTGGCTGTTTCCCCTATGTTGTCATGGCTTAGTGGTTCTGTACTTTGATTATGATGCAAAGGGTCCTGGGTTCAAACCTTGTCATTCTTTTATTTTAATACTGTCTAGACAGGCTAGGGGGTGTGGCTGCATTTAAGCAACTTAGCTCTACGTTGCTCCCCGGTGCCCTGGTTGGTGCGCGCGCACGTCCGCGCAAACACATTGCGCTGGGTGATGCATTTTTAAATGTTGGGCAACTCTATTGCACTGGGTACAGCTCTATTACACTATGGGCAACTCTGTTTAGCTGGGTGAAGCACTATTAAACTATGGGCAACTCTGTTTAGCTGGATAAAGTGCTATTCAACTATGGGCACCTCTGTTTAGATGGGTATAGCACTATTAAACTATGGGCACCTGTGTTTAGCTGTGTAAAACTTTGCTTAGCGGCAGGCTATTATATATCTGGGTCTTTTAAAAATATATATTTTGTTCGCTGATACATTGGCCATGTCACTGCTTTTAATAAAGTTTTAATCATATTTGTCTGGTATTATTTCAAATACTGATTTAAAACATAAATAAGAAGGAGAGTGGTGGGACTCGAACCATGAATGCCTTCTCTTTGTCCATACGCTCTACCATTATGCTATTGCTATTTGGATTAATTTGCATAAGTAGCTCTTATATGCTCTTCAATGTCGCAATTGCTAACTGTGGTTAAGCAATGGGCACACCCGCGCAAACAAGTGCAAATACGGGCAGCTATATTGTGGATTTAAAAAAAATAATTACATTTTTTCCATTTTATAACTCTGATGGGGGTTTACAGTGTCAGGGAGTGTGGTGTTGGGTACAAGTACATTTGAGCGGACTCACTCTTGTATATTGACATTATGCTTTTTAAAACCTTGCCGGGGCATGGACTTTTTGACTGCTCGGCAGTCGGACATGCCCCCTGCTTGCCTACTCAGTCCGTGTAAGAGTTACGGATGAGTCAGCATGCCCTCATGAATATTCATGGCACACTGACATCATACCGTTCAAGTGCAGCCTCTGAGTAAGACATATTAAGTCTTACACGGAGGTTTCGTGAATCCGGCCCAATGTCAGTTATACGTTGCTAAGAAAAAAAAAATATCAAGTAAGATTCTACAGTTAAAAGTACCCTTTCAGATGACCAAGCCTGCAGGGGATCAGAGCTCCAGCATGTGATCAGAGAGGAATTTGGGGAGTTAATAGTAGTATGGGTAGGGTTATGTGATACAAGGGCATAACCAGGTACTAAGAAGGTGCAATTTGAGGGAGTTTTTGAATATGGATGTGGAGGGGGCAGTGGACATGGATCGGGGAAGAGAGTTCCAATTTCTGGCAATGGTGTGGGAGTAGAGTGCTTTTCCTGCATTATTGTTAGCCTTGGTGATGGAGAGGAGAGATTTTTCACTGGATCTTAGGTACCGGTTTGCATTATAGATAGTAAGTAAGTTGGATAAAGGGTTTTTTTCAAGATATTTGAGAATATTGTAGGCTGTGCCCAGCTGGTGATAGTTAAGTAGCTGTGGTAGCGCAAGCCATTTTAGTTCTTTTAGTGCAGCACAGTGATGGGTTCTATAAGTTGAGTTAGTAGCAAACTTGGCTATTTTATTGTAGCATGATTCTAGTTTGTCTAGGTCACATTGTCTGATTTGGGTAAAGATTGGTGCTGCGCATAACAGAGTTGAGAGGAGGTGGCTTTGTGCAAGAGTGACTCTTGCTTTTTGTGAGAGAAAGGACTTATGCCTCTATAAGGAGCCTATTTTTTTGTGTACTAGTTTTATGGTATGTGAGACGTGAACATCAAAGTGGAGATTATTGTCTATTTCTATGCCAAGAAGTTTAGTGTGGTTAGAAGGGGAGATGGTGGTGCCGTCCTTAGATGTTATGGTAAAGGAGAGGGTTTTTTTTATCTATTAGGGGTAAATAGTAGCAGTTTTGTCTTTTTGGGATTTAGAATTAGTTGGATACCCGATATCCATTTTTCGACTGAGATAAAAGTATCTTGAGTGAGTGTATGTAGGGTGGTGGGAGATGAGGCGGAGCAGATCAGGGCTGAATCGTCCGCATATTGTATGAGTGTGGCATGTTGTGTAGAGCATTTGAGGTTATTTGTGAAAATAGAGAACAATAGCGGGCCCAGTATAGAGCCCTGTGGGACTCCTATGGTGGTTGGAAGTTGTGTAGACAGAGTTCCTTTCCACTGGACTGATTGTTGCCTGTCAGACAGCTTCTGAACCAGGCTATAGTAGAGGAGGTGAAGGATAATGATGTTAGTGAGTCTAGTAGAATGGAGCAGGAGACCATATCAAATGCTTTTGAGAGGTCTAGGAAAATGGCTGATACATATTTGTTATCATTCCTGTGAAGGTTTATATAATTAGTGAAGGATAGAAGGGCTGTGGTAGTGCTGTGATGTGGACGGAAACCATGTTGTGTGGTAGATAATAGATTGTGTGTGTTAAGAAATTTCATCAGTTGCAAGTGGATGCATTTCTCAAGAATTTTGGATAAGGGGCAAAGGATGGCAATAGGTTGGTAGTTGGAGAATTCATAAGAATTACCTCCTTTATGGAGAGGAATGATGTGAGATACTTTCCAGAGTTTGGGTATGTAGGATTCTAGTATGGAGCGGTTGATAAGGATGGAGTCAGGATATGAATGGGAGTCACTAGCCATCTTTAGGTATGCAGCAGGTATGTTATCAGCTGCTAGTGTGGTTGGCTTTAGTTTTAGGAGGAGTTTTTTGATAGTTGAGATGGGCACTGCTGATAGGCTGAAAGAGGGGGTGGTGTGGGATAGGTTATGCTGTGATTGAGATAGACTGTTTTTGGTTATTTGGCTGGACAGGGCTAAGATGGATTTAGTAAAATGGTTATTAAATTGAGAAGCTATATCTAGGGTATTGTTAGTAGAGATGGGTGCTGGGGTTGTGGTTTTGCTTGACTTTAGTAGGGAGTTAATAGCATGCCAGAATTTTTGTGGACTATTTCAATATTTCCTTTGGGCGCTAAGAAAATAGTTTTGTTTGTTTATTTTGGATTCAGCCTTGGCCTTGTTTCTAAGCTATATATGTGTGTGTGTGTGTGTGTGTGTGTGTGTGTGTGTGTGTGTGTGTGTGTGTGTGTGTGTGTGTGTGTATAACTGTCTGTCATTTTCAGAGTATATAGAGAAAGGCATAAACAGACATATTCTAGCACACAACTTGTTGAGTAAATTAATTGTGAGACATTAATGACATTTGGTTTACTTTTCTCCAAAGATATAATGGGATTTTGTGAATGACATTCTACCAAATTCTATATTGCTACTATAGAGCCAACATGCCTCACTAGATTAACATGATACTGTAAAATAAGTGTGAATGCAATTTCACTTTTCAGCCAGTGTCTTTTGTGTGATAGTTATGCTTTCACTCATAATTCTGTAAGTTACTTAATGCACAAAGGCTTATTGTTTCTGCCTTAGCAACTCATATGACATTCCACACCAAATGAGTCCCTTTAGCTGAATGAATACTCACTAAGGTATAGATGCTAACTTTGATACTGTTGAAGAAAATGCTTTGAGGAATGTCTATGAAAAACTGTAGGGCTGTAGAGATAAAGAAGAAAATTTAAAAAAAAACTCATAGGTTAGGTCTTATCAGTTAAAAAAAATTAACTTTCTTGGTGATTTTTTTTTATGTTTTTTCATATCTAAATCATACTAATTTCTCAGTTAATCTTATCCTACCTGCACCATCATATCGCTTTATGGTTGTATCATGCAGTGTTCGGACAGTCAAGAGCATCTTGTTTCAGGTCAAAGGCCTCGCTTTAAAAAGCTGAGCTGAAAAAGTGAAGCTAGCACGCAAACTGCCTGACATTTTGCAGAAAATTGATATATATATATATATATATATATATATATATATATATATATATATATATAGAGAGAGAGAGAAAATATGTGTAGAAGTTTTAAGGCATAGTGCAACTTATGTGTACTTGTGCATATATGTAGATAAATGCACATGCGCGAGCGAGCGCGAGTGTGTGTATGTGTATATGTGGAGGTCTGAGTACATATGCAGGTACATGTATGTGTTGTGTGTGTGTGATTGTGTATGTGTGTTTGTGTGTGTGTGTGTGTGTGTGTGTGTGTGTGTGTGTGTGTGTGTGTGTGTGTGTGTGTGTGTGTGCGTGTGTGTGTGTTTGTGTAGGGGGTGCATGTGTGTATGCAATATTTATGAAAGAGGTGATACAAAAATTGAATTCTGGAATAAACTATGATAAAGCAAAAAAGACCATGCCAAGGCATAATATATATCACCCTGACGGCTGAGTGAAGGCAATGATTAAATTATGCAGCTTTTCAGATTTCTCTGTGGTGCAATTTTGCAAACCATGTTCTAACTTTATTTTTTAGAAAGGGAGGCATCAGAGAAGCATGTAATTTATTATGATGTTCTTTGTAATGATGGGTCAGTCATGGAAAGTGGACCATCAATTTATGCACGGCTGTTCATGTTAAGAACAATGCTGAGACAAAACCCTGATGACCCATCAGAAGCACAGAGGCGAATGTGTTCACTGGCATTGTACATCGAAATATAGCCTGTATATTGCTCTAAACAACTGGTCTGTGACCTGCCCTAAAATTTTAAAGGTGTCTGCATGCTGTTACCATCATTTATGCAACTATCAACTCACTACTTTTTGCTTAAAATAGCTATGTATTCAAGACAGGTGTAAGCAACAGTAATAGGAGAACTCGATCAGAAAAAAGTTTGTGACTTTCAAAATGAAATATATTTAGTACTAAAACAACACCAGACTGTGCACTGTACAAACCAGTGAAATCATTATTTAAAAACATAGCTGTTCACTTCTACCTCAGACAAAGTGAAAATAATCCAGGATGAAGATATAGAAATGAGGATTTTTTTAAATACTGGTATTGTCTACTTAGACGATTGACAAAAAAGAATATTTGCCCATATTTAGAATTTGTGTACCCATTTTATCTACTTTATGGCTGTGTGCATCAGAGCCTATCTCAGCAACTAGTTGATGTAAGGGAGGCACCAGACTCAGATGGAACTGTATTGCATCACATAATGTATAAATTCACATACATGTGTAATTTAGCATTGCTAACCTGCCTCCCAGCATGTCTTGAAATATTGGGTAAAAACAGAAACCCACGTTAACTACTACAGATGGAAAAAAATAACATGCAAACTCACTCTATAAAAAGGCACTCGGGCTGAAAACTGAAACAGGGAATAAAATACAATAAGGAAGGAGTGTTAGCTATTATACCACCATGCTGCCTTAGGAAAGCTTTCATTGTATACGGTTTCTGAAGTATAACAAGTCTGCAAGTGTAGTATATGTCATTATTTAATGACTTTAATCTTTACTGTTTCGTGTCAAAATCACAAATTTTACAAAATGCAAAACAAAATTGAGAGTCCAAAGCAGTGGCATCCATGAACATTAAATATACTGGAGGCATACACCTGTAATCTTCTCTCTATCTTAAAATTGCCTTCCACATACATATGAAGCCGAAATTACATAGGAGTTACCAAATGATAAACATCTTACAAAGTATGGTGGAAAAGCAACTTTCTAGATCTTTCTGAAACAACATATTACAAGTCAAGCTTTAAGTTTAACAATGTTATAGTAATTCATGCCTTTACTCTTATGTGGTAAGGATCCACATGAGCTTAAAGGTACTTCTCCCTCCATTTCCTCATTCTTGGGTTTCAGATGAATTATGGGTATAATGTCAATAAAAAGAAGGCAGTAATATGCTAAAACATAAATGACAACTGTATATAGTTCAGTTTTCTGCCTTGCCTTTCATGCACTCACAATACATTCAATACATTAAGTGCATGGATGCATTGTTAGACCTTTATCAGTACTGAAAAAAAGATAATAGTTTTCCTTTTACTAATTTCCTTCCAGGAAAAAATGCATATATACATCAGTGCCTGGAACAGATCAGTGAAAAACTGCATCACTCAACTCAAATGTCATTTTACTTTAATGGTAATGATTACTGATGTTGTTAATGTTACTGATATTACTTATAGTGCTGAGATGAGATGCTGTGACAGAACCAAATGGGTTTGGGGGTTGTAAGCTGTGGCTGGGATACAGCGTATGAGTAGATGCAGGCCAGTAGGAGAATCCTGAAGGAGATACACCAGATGTCATAAGGTTCAGCTTGGAAATTCCTGAAAATGGTAGAGGGGACAAGTTTCCTTGAAATTTGTATAGAGAATGATCAGCGGTGGAAGGCTGGCACACCTGTGCCAGGCCATGAAAGTCAAACTTGTAAGCATAGCGCTTCCCGTGGACTTTTGTCATAATGTTCTTGTCATAGTAGTAACGCAAGGCTCGGCTGAGCTTGTCATAGTTCATATTTGGTTTGCTCTTCCTCTCCCCCCATCTTCTGGCCACCTCATCAGGGTCAATTAGTTTAAACTCTCCATTTGTTCCCTCCCAGGTTATGCAATTCATGTTGGATCGGTCAGAAAGTAACTCGAGGAGAAATTGCCATAGCTGTATCTGACCACTGCCTAGATAACAAAAAAAAAAAAAAAAACAGTTGAAAATGTTAAATACAACAAAGAAAAGATCACAGAAAATCAGTTTAAGCAAGAATTACAAAAGAATGACTGATTACATGCATTCTGAGTGTTACTGCTATGAAAAACATTTGTTTTTTTAGATTTGTAGAGCCTTTATGTCTAGATTGAGGGAATTGTTTTTAAATAGTGCACAAATCTGCAGCCATTAGCAAATACTTTGCGTAGTTTTATAATCTTTTACAAATATACAAACAAGAACATAACAGAAGTATAAAAGCAAGAACATGAAAAGGGTATGTTTCTTTCCACTACTCACCAGAGAGGAAACTGATATTGATATTAATGATATTATTTCTTTGTACAGTGTCAATAAAGAGAAGGCAGCAGTATACCAAACCACAATCAACAGCAGTAAGCAATCCAGTTATCTTCTGCCTCGCTTTTCATAGGTACATAATCCGTAATGGCTAAACTTTGTGGGCAGTGTCGTGCTTACAAGTTTGGCTTTCATGGGCTGTCATCAACATGTCAACATTCAAATGCAGATTATTCACTGTAAATATTTTGCATAAACTTGGTCTTAACCTTGACAATGTAGCATATTTTATATATCTTGACTTCACTAGACCAATTCCTAGCTTTTGGCTCTGTCATTAAATAAACCAAATTAAAAAATAATTGTCTTTTCTTAATTCTGAAGGTATTGTAGATATATACAAATGTATACTTGTAGCACCACTCAGATAATGACTACTACAAACTCCTGCAAAAAAGGATCTGCAGACTTTTTGGCCTGACTCCTTGCTATGAACACCAGTCCTACATTCCAATAGTCCAACATAAAGCCTAAAGTGTACCCATTAAAGAATAGTGAAAGTAGCAGCTCTGTTTTACTTTATTAAAAGTCCTAAATCTAGAGTCCCTCCATTAACTAGTCTGCACATGAATGCTCTCTGCTTTCTAATATAACATCCACTCTCACTTAGAAGATGCCTTCCCCCGTACCAAGGTGCTCTTAAAACAAAGCAGAATGCAGTATTTCTTCCTTTGTAATTCTAGTTCCAAAACTTGAAACAGGCTTTCATGTTCTCTGAGAGGACTCACAGATTAAAAACAACTCAGAAATTAAAAGACAATCTTTCTTACCAGATAATTATATAACTCTTCATTCCGTGCTCTTAATATCACCTAATTAAACCATTATTTCTGCTATACATCAATCATATCAGAAAGACACTGAGTTTTCTATCCAGTTTTCTAGAATGTATTGATTGCTACTGAAAAACCAGGGAAGCACAAGCTGTTGCAGTCATCAAAGAAAAGGTATATGTGTTGAGGTGTTTACTGTTGCCATGGAGAATGGCTTCTGAATGGTTTTGAAGACATTCAGGTAAATTATTTAGAAATGAAGGAGGGTAGAGGCAAGATATTGCCCAGCTTCTTATCAGCAAGAGTAGAGAAATGCTAACTTCATTTGGGGGACAGTTTTCACATGTAGAAGGAATGCTTTCAAAAACTTTTACATCCAAATAACCTTCTATACTCTGATGAGGCAGTGCCAGAAGCAGAGGGTGGAATCAGATTAATTTCAGTAAAAGAGGTTAAAAAGGTCACAGCAAAGGTTAAACAGATTTTCTGTGGCAAGGTTATAGATGTGGATGCGTTTTGACTAGACATTCTGGAAGTGCTAGACATTGATGGGGTGTTGTAATTAACATGCCTTTCCTAGTGCTGTGTAGAAGACTAAGACAGTACCTCTAGTTTGGTACACGGAGAGAGTGATCACAATTTTCAAAAACAGGGACAACAGGATGTAGTCCATTTTAAGAAGCAATACATTCATCACTCTCTCTGAAAAACAACACGCGCATGTGTTAGAAATTAGATTTTATCTAAGAAACAGCATCTGATGTTGACTCCATCTTAAATGTGGAAATGTAGATCAACCCTTTGCTCTAAAACAAAATTGTATATGTCATAGGAGTTAGTTCTGTCAACATGTGCTTTGTGGCATATGACTGCATATATCAAAATGTCTTGTGGGAAATATTATAATGGTATGGGACCCCTTTGCCACTACTGTATGCCATTCAGCTTTTGTGGTGAGAATATTCATCATGTATGTATGTCTGTATAAAGGAATGTATGTATTTGTTAAACAGAGTTGAACACTGATCTAAATGGGTCATTTTCTGTTTCAGGCTGGGACATAAGAAATGACAGACAATTATGTTTTAAATAGAGTTTAAGCAAATAACACAAAAAAATCTGTCAGCCAGACGTTTCAGTTGTATGATTACACTGCTATATAATTATCGACCATGGGAAACAGTAAGGTCAATCTTTAATTAAATGGAACAGGTTAACTAAGTAGAAGAAAGGAAACTGGCAATGTTTAAAATGGTATGCAAGGGCAGCAAGCCTAGTATTTACCTATAAACCTATGAAACTATGAACTAAGTGAATGAAATAAGTTTAACAGAAGTAGGAATTGCATATTACTCATCATGCGAGCATAACATGTGTATGTGCATAACATGTGAACATTGTTATATACAAGGTTTACAAATGTTGCTATAAAGAGCAGAAGGGGAAAGATTTGATTTAGAAACCTTTAGAAATTAGTTGAGTATACAATGGGAATTATAAGTAAAGGGAAATTATGAAGTGGGAATCTTTAGAAAAATGAAAAGGGTGGTGGTAGGTGGTAATAGATATACTGAGAAGGGACTGAAGGTGAAAGGTAATTTTTACAGTAACAATGTGAGAGCTTTTATATGAGATCTGCAATAAGGACTGTGAGGGCTTTTCAGTTGTGACAATTCAACGTTTTGAACATTAAGAATAGTGGCATCATGTGATTGTTAGTGAGGACTGTGTTAGGTGATTATGTCCTTTAGGCAAAATTTGCATTGGGCCTACTTAGAAAGTTGTTTTCATTCTTGTCATTATATCAAAGATCTTTAAAGCCGACATAAGACTCTATCAAAGGTGTAGGACTCTGACATGTGTGTATCTTGCTTCTTTTCCCATCTGTGGTTTTCAGAGACAAGATATCAAGTTGCAGCCACAATTTGGAGGCTATTCAATTTGCTAATACAAGGTTTGCATCTTTGTCGTTTGCTGACAATGTGAGTCTCCTAGACTCAAGGGAATGTGATCTCCAGCATGCATTAAATTGATTTACTGTTTTGTGTGTGAAGTAATTAGGATGAAAATCAGAACCTCAAAATTAGAGGTCACATTTTTTTGTTTCTAAAAATAGTGACTATCTCTTCAGGTAGGAGCATCTAGCTACCCATCGTGAAGGATTTTAAGCATCTTGGAGTCTTGTTAATGAGGGAAGGTGGAAAGGACAGGGAAAGTAAGTTTCTTTGCAGAAATTAGAGTACTGCAGGTATCATAACAAAATAATGTTGAAGTGAGAGCTCAGTTGTGGGATACTTTACCAGTTAGTCTGTGACCCATGTTCATCTATGGTCAAGAGCTTTAGGTAATGAGAAAGGTCGAGATCACAGACACAAGCAACAGAAATAATTTTCCTTTGCAGGGCAACTGGGATCACTCGACATGATACAGTGAGGAACTTCATAATCCAGGAAGACCTCAGAGGACAACCACTACTACTCCCCTTTGTTGACAGAAGTTAGTTGAAGTTTGCTGAGCACCTTGTGAAGATTCTTCTGGGCATCACTGACTGGCAATATACCAGGCATGGCCCAATGGGAGGGAAACCCAAGTAGAACCAGGAAGTGCTGGAAGGATTATAACTCTCAGCTTGCCTGGGAATGTTATGAGGGCATGCAAAGAGCTGGAGTCTGTTTGTCATCATGAGGAAATCTGGTTTCTATGGTTAAGCATCGCACCCCAGTGCCCTTAAATAGGACCAATGATTAAGAAACAGATGGATCATTGAATGGATGTTCTTATGCAAACAGAATGCACTGTTTATGTACAATAGCACATACTAAATAATCACTCATATATATCTGTGGTTCCCCATTATCATAATTAGCTATGTGAAGCTAGTAAATGACCACTCTGCAATCAAATGAGATTACAAAAATAAAGGAGAATGTTACAAACTGTGACTTAAGTATCTCACGCCTCTCTTCTTTTACCATCAGTGATAATGCATTCATCCTAAAACATCAAGGCTGTGAATACTATAACATATGCCTCTTAATGCTGGATGTCCTAATGGGTTAGTTTTTGCAACATAGCAGGAAAAACAGGGTGGAGATGCTTATAGGGTATAGTCCGCTATACTGGACAGATGCAGGAGAACTTGCTCCCTAATTTTTTACATTTTTGTATTTTAGGGTAAAATCCATTGTCATAATCAATATATGATGATGTGCATTGTAGTGTTTTGGATTTTGATGATTAACAGTAGAATGGTGACAGCAGGAGTATTCAGTCCCTAGTGTTAAATGTCTTTGTATGTGACACTGGGCATCCACCTAGACTACTCAGATATACAGATATTTATGCACTGTCAGTAGCTTTCCATTCAAAGGCAATCCTATTCATCACATCTCTAACTACAAAACATTACATTTGCAAAATCTGCAAGTGTCAGCTTTGCAAGAAGTGAAAATGTTTTTAATTGTATTGATTCATTATCGGTCTCCGGGGAATGAGGCCACTGAGGAATGGAACATACTGATTCCTTGGTATCTAATTTATTCTGCAAGACAGAAGGATGTCCTTCCTTTTCATGTGAACCATTAACACCATTTCTATCAAGCAAAGCTCTCATCCTATTTGTCCAGAGTTAGAAACAAACCAAACAATGATTGCAGAAAATTCTCCAATATTATTAATACATATAAACACTGGTACTATTAACTTAGAATGTCTCAAAACAATGTCCAGTTTTAGAAAGGGCGAAGCAAACATGTGAGCCAAAATTAGTAGCATCAATACAAATTAGGGGCAACTGAGAGGTATGGATGTGTATTCTCCCCAGGAGAAAGATGCAGCTTAATTCTTTGAGAAGAATCAGAAGTTAAAGTAACAACATAATGCAGCTCAGCAGATTTTCTTACATTAAGTAGTTAGTCCCTGTAAAGTCATAGAAAAATGTGGCCAGTATTGTGAAATGACATGATATTCAATCACACAGATTAAAATCCTGCATTCTGTGATACCAGTGTGTCTTCAGAGATGAACTCATGCGCATAACTCAGCTAATGTTAAAAGTGTTTCTTTAGCCAATGAATTCTATGCCAGCAAAAGTTTGTCCTTTAAAATAATTTGATGGTTAATGTTTGAAATAACCTTCAGTATAAAAAGTAAAATTATAAGAGAAATCAAAGAGAAATCATTTTAAAAGAAATATGTTAAAATTTGAAGGTATAATGTTTACCGCTGCTTAGCTGTGGATCTGAGTTTCATTTGGTACGTGTAGTCATAGCCGGCCTTAGGCATAGGCCAATTAAGCAGCTGCCTAGGGCACCACTCTAACAAGGGTGCTTTTTCAGTAATCTGGATGGTATAGGTAGACCAGGATGGTGTGGGGGGGGTGGTGTGGAGACCTTTTGCCTAGGGCACCAGTTGACCAAAGGCCGGTCCTGCGTGTAGTTTTAGGACTTCGACAATTTAGACTAACGATAACCCCCAATTCACAGTTGAAGCATATCCTTAGATCTCCTAAGTGTAAACAACATAATTTTCAAATCAAGGTTAAAGTATTGCTTTTGTGGTTTGGTGTTATTATGCAAAACCACAGTCTCTTTCAGGTATAATGTTTCTGTGCTTGTATTCAGAAATTACCTTCCTAAAAATGTTGTGAGATCTTGAATCTCAAATACTGAAATCTGTCACAGTTATTAAAAAGCACCTGAATGGGTGACCAAAACATCATTCTAAATGCTCTTTTTTTAATGAAATACATTTTTGTGTTCCTCTTCTGCTTCTTTTTTACGGTTACCCCAGTGCCTTTGTCTGCCAAAGGATCTGCCATCCTCTCCTACTGCACCAGAACTAGACCTGTTCTATGGCGGGGGCCAATCTGCCAATGACTGCTCCCACCAGAGGACTTTTTCATTTATCACCTACATCTTGGTATCGTTCCCCTCCCCTGTGTTCAGATGTCATATCCCAGGGCTACTCCACTCTATGGCCAAACCTCCCCACAGAAAAGACAAGCAAACACCCTCTCACCTGGGATGGGCACACTCATTGTTCAATGCCAGCACTTCAACCACTCAAGCTGTTAATTGAACCTTCATCACCACAGCCATAATCAGGACATTATTCCTATGTGGTGGCCAAGTTTATTGATTTTATTAGTGAATAAGAAAAGTGAGGAAAAAACAACATTAACATCAATGTTAATTACAAACCAATAAGGTAGTAAATTTACCACCAAGGCAGTTAGTATAAATAATCCATGCATGGTAACAAAATATTTCTTTATCCATAGATATATAACTGCTATTTTTATGGAAAACAATTTTGACAACAATAAACAATCATAAATATGTTTAGGAAGTTATGTACTATATGGTTCAGAATGACATTAAACTGGAAAACAAGTATTCCTTGTCAATAAGGAGAAATTAATCATAGGCACTAAACAGCCTATAATTGCAAAGTACCTTGCAAAGGTAAGGGAAAACAGCTCTTAAACATTACAAAAAAAGCACCTAAACAGGCACGCCCAAGGGTCAGCTTCGGGTGATTTCTCCTGTCCACCTGGTGAATCTGGGCATACTGAGGCAATGCGGCAACTGCCTCATGTACACAGACAATCCTCTCCTCCTACCACCCAACACTACAACCTGCGAGAGATGCACTTACATAGCCAAACTGGAAGCAAAGCTCTCTCCGGCCAAGATTGTGCTACACAGTCAAGAGGAGAAGGCTAACACCTGCACTACACCTCAAGCAACTCATAGCCCTTCAAAACCCACACCATCAACACCCACACATAGCAACACTAAATCCACATATGCGGAGGCCCTTAACATTAACATGCCCAAGCAACAAGGACCTCCAAAGCTGAAACACAAACAAACACCATTCACAACCAAAGTGGCATATAGCTCACAACACCAGTGTGCCACCCAACAACAACCCCTAAGGCAAGACAATGTACCCAACACTTTAGTTATAGGTGACTCTATAGTCAGGCACACTGATGTCCCACTCACCAGAATGAACAAGGAGAAAATTACAGTCGGCTGCCTGTCGGGTGCCAGGCTCCACCACATAACGCATGCACTCAAGTCACTCCACAACAAGTACAAATACGACTCTGTCATTGACCATGCTGGAGTGAATGACTTGAGACATACCTCCCTGGATTACATGAAAAGAGACATGGAAAAGCTCTTGGATCATGTGGCCCAGGCAGGTATGACCCCAGCCCTGAGTAGCATCCTGCCTTTGCCTGGAATGATACCACAGTATAAGGACAAAATGATTGACTTCAACAATTGGCTAAGCTTCTGGTGTCATTCAAAGGGGATCCAGTATCTGTCTGCCTGGGAAGACATGATCGACAAACCATGATGCTTCGCCAGAGATGGTCTGCACCTGTCACTCCTAGGATTCAGGTTACTGGCTAAAGCTCTTGCCACTCCTATAGTGCCTTTTGTAGGCAAGGTTCAAAGGATATAATCACCACCGTAACAGATACAAGCATGCACAATGTGAAGGCAATGCTACTCCATGCTAGAAGTCTAAACCTCAAAATGCACTCTCTCGAGGCACTCCTAAAAATGGAGAACATCGATATCTGTGCAGTAACTGAGACCTGGTTCAAGGCTCCAGAGAGCACCCCTGCAATACCAGGCTACAATTCTTACCACACTTTTCGGCCACAAAACCAAGACTGAAACACTAAAGGTGGAGGAGTGTCCATATTCACCAAGGATATTCACACCTCCAGGCTAGTTGCCCAACACAATGCATCTGAAATTCTCCAGGTGCAACTAACACTAGGTAAGACTGCAATCCAAACTGCAGCTTGCTACAGATCCACCACCATGCCCCAAGATTCTCACTACACCTTTCTAAACATACCGGAAAATATTAAGATACAATCAAACACCCTAATACTGGGTGATTTCAACTACTCTGCCATTAACTGGGAAAACTACTCGGGTACCAACTCCTTTTCCCAACGCTTCTTGGAATTCATAAATTCCAATGCCCTGGATCAACTAATCCATTGTCCCACCAGGAGCTCCAATATCATAGACCTGGTCATTACCAACATGGGAGATAGATGCTCCACACCAGTGGTCACCCCCTCATTGGTCAGGTATGACCATAAGCAGATCACCCTTGACATCCACATCCCACCCCCACCCCCCAGTAAGGAAACCTCCTTAGAAAACTTCTCCAAAGCCAACTTCATGCTACTGAAGTCAGAAGTGACAAACTTCACGACACCCATGAAGACGGGATCTGAAAGTTCAACTGCAGAATCCTACACTAAAGCACTGTATGAGCACATCCACTCGTGCATGAATCGTGCCATCCCAAATAGAACCAAGATGCTCTTCTCCAAAAAAAGGAAGCCAATCTGCTGGTCCCCTGCTATAAACAAACTATATAACCGAAGGAAGAAACTGTTGCAGAAAAGAGGAAAATCCCAGGATGCAAAAAAACTCCCTCACCAGCCTCAGTAAGAAGCTGAGATCCCTCATAAAATCCTCAAAAGCTAGTTATGAAAATTAAATTGCCAAAGATTCCAAAGACAACCACAAGGCATTCTATAGTTATGTCAAGAATCTAAATGACAATGCACAGATCTGCTCTGAGCTACAACAGAATGGCATTAAATATACTGATCCCAAGGATATTGACAATAACCTGGCAGATCGATTTAGTGCCAACTTCACCCCCCTCTCACCCCCTAAATGGCCCATCTCAATACCAAAAGATTGCCAAATTCCGGTAATCACTGCCACACAGGTAAAATCTGCACTCTCCAAAGCTAAGAATACAGCATCCATGGGACCAGATGACATCCCAGGCTGTGTACTACATGAACTACAAAATGAACTGGCACCTCACCTAAGTGTCATGTTTAATCATAGCCTCACCTCAAGCTTCGTGCCCACTGAGTGGCGCACAGCTACAGTTATCCCACTCCAAAAGGGAAGATCTGCCTTGGATCCCGGGAACTACCGTCCCATCAGTCTGACAAGCCTGATCTGCAAGGGCATGGAATGCATTGTCATGGAGCTTATAAACAAAGACATTGGCAACCTTCAAACACTGGACCTCACCCAGTTTGGGTTTGTGAAGGGCCGATCTTGTCTCCTGAATCTGATTGACTTCTTTGAATCAGTCTCCAGAGCTGTGGACGAGGGTAAGGCGGTCCACACAGCCTAGCTGGACCTCACCAAGGCCTTCGACACCACCCCCCACTCTGAAATCATAGATAAACTTACTAAGCTGGGCATAAATCCCTAAGTCACTCGTTGGGTTGCCAACTGGCTTACTGACAGAACCCAGACTGTAAAAGTAGCCGACTCCAAATCCAGCTCCAAACAAGTGGAGTACCTCAGGGTTCAGTCCTAGGACCACTCTAATTTGGGATCTATTTCTCAGAAGTACAGGACAACACTAAGGGACTCTGGCTAACAAAGTTTGCAGATGACTGCAAACTGGGAGCCATTATTGAATCCCCAAATGATGTGGACATTCTACAAAAGGGCCTTACAGAAAAAGATGCCTGGTGCCAGAGCCATGGGCTCAAGCTTAATGCCAAGAAAAGTATAGTTATCCCCTTTGGAAAAAAAATGTACCCGTGAATTACCACATAGGTGGCAGTATACTAAACATTGGAAGTGTGATAAGAAACTTAGGGACACAGGTGGACAGTGGTCTCAGTTTCGATAACAACATCGCCACAACAGTCAGAAAATCCTTCTATGTGGCACACCTCATCACTAAGGGCTTTTCATCCAGAAAAAAGGTCATTGTCCCACTGTACTCATCCCTCATTAGACCCATTATAGAGTATAATGCCCCATTTGGTATGTACCTCACAAGACATCTGCAACAGCTGGAAAGGCCATAGAAATACCTCACTAAAAGAATCACAGGCCTAAAGCAGATGCCATATGCTGACCATATTAAAAAAAGTCCAGCTATACTCTGTGGCATATCGTCTATTCAGAGGTGATCTCTGCTTAACATATAAGGCCATGTCAAACCCAGAGCTGTTGGACTTGCTCCACTTAAAGAAATCCCAATCCCTCAGAGCCACACACTCCAGGGATCTAAACCTTGTCATCACAATGAAGAAAACATGTTGGAGGGATAGGTTCCTGACCCAGAGACTCCCCATACTCTGGAATAGACTGCCCATACATGTCAAGCAGAGCGCCTCATTGGCCCTCTTTAAAAGGAACCTTGATGATTGGATGGGAGATAGGAAATTCACCGCAGGGATCATGTCAGTCGCCCTGCTAGACAGGGGTCCAGAGAAGTAAATATTGTGGGAAGAAATATCCAGGGAATTGTTATGGCTAGGCTTGTATAGGCCCTAGGGCCGATAGCCTAGTACCAACCTATGAACCTAATTGCAGGTAAGGTCTGAGGTGAGACAAAATAATAGATGCCCGTAAGACTTTGAAGGCTGTTATTGAAATAGGATTTGTAACTCAATGTGAGGTCTAGGAAACCTGCAGTTACTTCTTCTACGCACAAAAGACATTTGATGCACAGGTAGCTGGCAATATGATTAGTCAGACACGCACACACACACGCACACACGCACACATGCACACACACGCACACGCGCA